>NC_051283.1:23810936-23995310 GCF_015220745.1 Sebastes umbrosus
GGCTGAGAAACACTTTTTGGCTCAGCTGTGGCGCAGCATTGTTTAGGCCTGTTCTAAAAATCAGAGGAGATGTTGGCCTTTAGCCAGTCTGGCCATGGCACAGCTACAGTCCGGCTAGTGGAGACAAGCTAATGGATGCCTGAGCCCCAGCAGATGCTCTTAAATCATCTTTGTCCCCACAGCAATGAAACTAGCTTTACGTTACTTTTGTGTAATTTTATCAGTCGACAGCAGCACAACAACTTATGAGCTAACACAACAGATGTGCAGGAAGGGAAGAGGCTAAAAGGAATACGTTGACATATTGGGAAATACACTTATTTGCTTTCTTGCTGAGAGTTAGACGAGAAGATTGGTACCACTCTCTCTCTTCAGAGTGGTATCAATCTTCTCTTCTAAATCTTGGCAAGAAAGGAAATACGTACATTTCTCAAAAACTATTCCTTTAAAGGAAGAGACAGATAACACAATATACATATACAATTTGAGAATGTGTGCTTATTGACGGACTGATCTGAAGTCCTTTGGGTTTTGTTCATGAGCAACGGACAAAGAAATGGCTATGTGCATGATGTCACCGTTATGTATCGCGGCCGTCAGATCACCAAAGCTTCCTTAATTCTCACATTTCCTTAAGTTACTCCGACACGCACTGTAAACATCTCACACTGACGTTGCATTTTGTGCATGCTCGAGGCGAAGTTATAAACGAAGAAGCACTTAGCCGACGAAGTGAACTTTTCACAAGTAATAACACTAATGTAGCGCCGAAAGGCTCGTCCCCGCCTCTTTCTTTTGACTTTTCATTTGCCTTTCTTGACAGCTCAAAACCTCAAGATATGAGCGCGACACATGTTTTTAATTCAGAGGCAGCTGCTCTTCCACTTCATGATGTGCATGTTGAACTCAAAATATCTCACACCAAAGCATCCTGGAGTGTTAAAGTGAAGTCCCTGTGAGCTGCTTCACGTTATTAAACTCACAATATTGTGACTTAAACGTCCGAACTGTCTCTCCGGTTTAAGAGACATCACATGGCCTCTTGATTGCCTGTTGCGCCCTGCGTTTGCGATCTCATTTTATCCCGTCCATCAACCCATCATCTGTTGTCAGCGAGAGTGCAATAACATTATACTTCCTTTAAATCTCATAACACTGTGATGTGTGTAACAGCGAGGGAGCACTGAGCGTTAATAATTGAGCATAGAAAATTGCAATACATGCTGCTAGAGGGACGTTTCTGTCATAAATCAAGCTAAGTGAACTGCATACAGGGGTTTGATGTCTGAACATGACATGACAGGTTGCTTTATTGATCACACTTTGCAGTGGTTTGGATACATATCATAATATAAATGCATAACGGTAGCTACAATACTTGTCTGTAATATTCCACAGCAGCAATGCACAAATATATCAGATGTCCTTCCAGCCGCTGCTGCTGTGCAGGTTTTGTATATCATGTGATTTACATGCATCCCTATTAATGTGACTGCAGTGACAATGTGATTATATACAGCTCTCGTGTTAAAAGGCCGGCTGAGTGATGTTTCATATAGCAGGGCTGGACTAACTCGACCACGCAGGATTCTTCAGCAGCGGAGATCACTCACAACCGCGCAGAAGTGAATTCAGCTGTTTGTGCCTCCGTGTTGTGGATCCTGGGTGTGTTGCATAATTTTTTAGGGGGGGAAATTACGCTTCTTTGCTTTCTTGTCGAGAGTTAGATGAGAAAATTGATACGACTCTCGTGTCTGTCCGATTAAAAATGAAACTGGAGCTAACAGACGATTATCTTAGCTTAGTGTAAAGACTGGAAACGGGGAAACAGCTAGCCTGGCTCTCCACAGATAGAAGTTGGACAGTATTGTGTGTGCGACTGATTTAATGAAACACAAATAAGACAGAAGTGCTATTAAACAGTATATTACTACAGCTTTTTTTACTGTTGATGCACAGAGCAGCCATCTTGGTCAGGGCCTTGGGGTCGGGGTCGGTGAGGTTCGACCGACTGTCCGAGTTGGAAATCCGACTTCAGGGGGTGTTTCAACACGAGAGTGGTATCAATCTTCTCATCTAACTCTCGGCAAGAAAGTAAATAAGTGCATTTCCCAAAATGTTGAACTATTCCTTTAACATACCTTTTAATATCTGTAATCTTTGCTTTTGATTCTGAGGGGGTTTTGTTTTGGTGCCTGGCTTTTCCTCCAGTTAACGGCATGATATTGAAGGTACACCATCTACCTGTGAACCCACTCTCACTGTAATATAACCAGCCGGAGCTTTGCAGTAGCCACATTTATCGCTCTGTGACAGCCGCATGGCCCTGAGTGTGACGTATTTATATCCGTGTGCACATAAACTGTAGATGTGGTTGTGCAGAGAGATTAATAAAAACACTGAAATACGATGTTGACCCGACAAGGCGTGTGTGTCACATTGACGAGTTAATGTGCCGCACTGCAAGAAAACTAATTTACCAGCAATTGTTTTTGAATCAGTAAAGTTTTGACCCAGAATAATGGAAAAGAGATTTTGCATTTGTTTGTTGGTACTCTTTAACCTAAATTATACGTGCAGATCAGCTGCTGCACTGACAAATCCAATATCATGTTTAACTTTTTAACACGAATCGAGACAGTTTGATTAGACGGAGTGAGTGTTTGCTCTGATATAAATCGTTCATAATGTGTCTTACAGATTATGTGAAAAGTGTAAATATATTCTGTTAATAGGAAACACTTTAAAAGGATGTGTAAATTGACATCCTCACTGAGAGAATTATTAAATAAACATCTCATCTGACAAACTAGATTCTTGTCTCGTCGTGTGTTAAGTACGCCGTCATGATAAATCTGTTCTTCAAACTGAGGAGCGTCGTAGAGCTATTACCTGTATTAGACTGGTTAACGCTGTGAAGGTCTGTCTTTTCCTGCAGCAACCAGGGATGTTGTACTCATTTAGCTCAGTGTCCTCTCTTTGCATTCAAACACAGTAAGGTCTAATGAAGAGTGTTCTCAGTGTAGTTAATGGGGCTGGATGTAATGTTAGCCTTGAGCTAGTGTACATCTACTTACACAGCAATGCTCCATTAGACCAGTTCCCCTCCTTTAAACACCTCTTGTAAGAATGGAAGATGAAACATAAATTGATTTAAAGCCCTTTTAGATGCCTTGCACTCCAGTTGAATGGCAGATAAGAGCGTGCTTCTGCAATGAGGACAGAATATGTTAATTTTAAGTTGTTTTTTTACACTATAGAAGCAGATATGCCCCTTTCCATTCCTGAATTAAAAATTTAATTTTAAAATTTCCTCACAAAGGAAGACCTCATCTGCCAAAATAAAATGTGAATTTAAATATTTTTTTACCTGTTTTATCTCAAGAAATATGTATTATTAATTCAAAAGAAACCAATCACTAAGGAATTCAATGGTATTCATGTGTTTTCCTTATTTATTTTTTTGTAAAATTTAGATTTTTCCACATTTTAGAGATGTTTTCTAACGATAAGTCGCAAAATTACACAGGGTATATATAGCAAAAATATGAAATTTACGGTAAAATAGTTTATTATATATTTCTGTAATTGAATTTAATGGTAACTGTTCTGAAACTTTTGTTGTCAGAGTATATTAAAGGGACAGTGTGTAGGATTTGGCGGCATCTAGTGGTGTGGTTGCAGATTGCAACCAACTGAGTACCCCTCCGCTCATTCCTCCCTTTCCAAGACTGCAGTAACGTGAGCTGCAGAGTACAACATTGTGGTAACACCGTTCGCCTCGCTCAGAGGTCATCCATACCATAATAACACTTCTGTAGGAGCAACGCAAGTCAGACACCACGGTGGCGGTACCACGGTTTTGCACTCTGTGGATCACGTTACTGCAGTTTCACAAGCGTGTTGGAGAACTACGGTGGCCTTCAGGTAATGTAAAAACGTGAAAGGCTCCGCTGGAGCCAGTGTTTGGTTTGTCTGTTCTGGGCTTCTGTATAAACATGGCGGACTCTGTGAAGAGGACCCGCTCCCTGAGTAGATATGAAGGGCTCATTCTAAGCTAACGAAAACACAATAACTCTTAGTTTCAGGTGATTACACACTAATGAAAAAAAGTAATGAATTTTATTTTCCATTTCTGCTAATAGATCCCCCGAAATGTTACACACTGTTCCTTTAAATACAAGTTGTTTTTTTTAAAACACTTTAGTATCAAATATGTACCTGAATGTAAAATAGAGGGTCCACATTTCTCACAGAGTAAAACCTCACCTGCCAAAATATAAAGAAAGCTGAACAATAAAATATCCATAAAACTTTAAGAAAATTGTGTCACATACATACTGTTTTATTTCATTCCCCTTTAAACAAATACCACGGTTAAAAGAAAAAAGACGTCATGTGGTCCACGGTAAGTACTACAAATGGTATTCATACCTGACCACAAACAACATATCGAACAATTCAAGAAAAAAGAAGAAAGCTGGTGTACTGTATGTGTAAACTGGATAGCAACCGTTGCATCTCCACACGATGACAACGTTTTGACGTTTTTTAAAAACTTCAGTGATTTTTAAAAGCCTAAGAAAACTTCACTCATGATAATGCTCTACTCTTGAAATGGTTACTTCGATGCCTCTCTTCAATAAGCATTCAATTTGGCAGCATATATGTCCTTTCATCGCCCTCAAAAAGCAGGTTTTATAAATACAGTAAGGCTTTTGAACACATTTGAACAAAGGCATTTTTAGTGTTAAATGCTTTGAAGTGGCCTACTTCCTCTCTGCACCAAAACCTCATCACTAAAGGTGAAATAATCTCCTCGGTTCAGTGCTGTCCGCAGAGGCGACGATTAGAACGTGCATTTCTAACGTGGCCTTTCAGGCCTCGGTGAACATTTCCCACTGGCCTAAATTTTAATCAACATTTTATCCTGTAAGGCTTTTTCCCCTCTAGTCACGCTCACAACTACAATATGAGACAAACTGGATTATCCACAAGCAAATTCCATCAATCGAGAGCGAGTGAATTACACTTAGGGGTCAGTGCATTCAGAGAGCAATGTGTATTGCTTTTATTCCCTGACTTCCTATCCGAGCTGGTGACTGTGATTAAAACGGTTATAAAGCAAAGAGGTCGGCTGGATTCACTACACAGACAGTTGACAAATAGTCAAAAGAAGGACACTGCTGGATGCTAAAACCGATTGATATTACAAACCGTGCTGCCTCTTTGACTAGAAACAAGACTTTGTTTACCTGCCAAGTGTCACAAGTTATAATCCTTAAGATTTCCATGATTTCAAACCCCATTTTTGATACCATTTATGGTCCGCATTTTTTCAGTAAGTAGCCATTCTATGTAGATAAATTCAGTCATTACCTCTCTTTACAGTGGTTCTCTTTGTTAGTGGCGGAGTCTGCCATTCTCAATGGAAACAGACCTGGCGAATAAAATCATGACGTACATGGAGCATGTGACTTAAATGTCCACTGAAGAGTTGTGGAATTGCAGCAGATGGAAACATCAGATCTGTACGGAGCGATGAGGAGGCTGTAACATTCCTCATATTACATGACATGAAACCAGAGACTGTATATAAAGATGGAGTACATGACAGCTCCCCTAAAGGCCCTGACACAACAACGGCCGTCAGACCGTTTGGGTCCGTCGGTGGGCGTCTGTCGGCCTAGTTTTTCAGTGTGTCCCGCACCAGTCTGCCCGTGCCAAAGTTGTTTTTCAGCATGCTGAATCAGCGGTGGTGCATGTCGGTGTGAAAAATCACTCTGATTGGCTGTTCAGCTTAAATGAATCAGTGCACGAGAAGAGAAACGGATGTGAGGAAAGCAAGCCAACGAGTAAATGAAAATGGTCGGCAGACGCTGCTTTGTTGCATGTACGTATCATAACAACGTCTTGTATATCCGCAGTCCTTGGTCTTCCCGTTTCCCTTTTGAATGATGAATACAGACAACCGCGACCTGCTGTTGTGGAGAGATATTTCCTCTCACGCAGGCGCCGAACGGACGTAGTAGTTGGCCGCCGGCTGTAGTCTTTGCGTTGTGTTCGAGTGCAACTTTTTGGCCAAGACAAAGGCGACGTGAGAAGACTCAACGTGCGGCCTTTGTCGCCGCTAGTTCTTTGATATTGGCTTGGTGTGTCCCCAGCTTTAAGTGAAGCCAAAACATCTCGATACTGCATCTCCACTTCCTGATCACTACTGCGCCGACTCCAAATGACGTCAAAATCTCAAGATGGCAGCTCCTGTATCCAGGATGTTTTGTCTTTACTTGCATGAAACTAACTATAAATGCCATATTTCCATCATGTTTTAACCGGCTCATCTCGTTGTGCTCTCTTCTTCTTCAATGGTTTAACGCCACCCGACTGAAGAATTAGCACCATAAACTGTTTAGCTCGAGTCCCAAGCATGAAATCAGATCACCTGCTTATGACTGAGAGTTTGTTTGGCAGCGCTGTTAACAAATTCAGCAGTTGCTCTTCTGTTGTATTTCTGACAAAGAAGCTGCTCAACAAGTGTTTGCTGTCGTACTCAAATCGCACTTAATGTCATCACTGTTAACCCCGGGTGTTGCCAAATCAACCAGGGCTGAAATCTTAAGGATTATAACTTTAACTGAGGCGGCTCTCTGTCCTACAGCCTTTTAAAATGTCCTTCAGGAACCTGGCTAATAGCCGGTCTAAAGGATAAAGAAAAAAAGAACATACTTAAACTGTTTTTATACATGATCTGTTTCAACTTTCTTGGCGTGCCAGAGAGGTGGGGTTTAGTGCAGACTGAAAATCTAAAGAAATTTGATAAAAATGTAGTTTTAGTTGACCTGAACTAATCCACCAATCTGGCATTAAAGAAAGACACAACACACCGATGCGATCCTGTCCCACCCTGACTGTCACATTAAGGCAAAATAATAGAAATGTCTTTTAAAAATAGCAGATGCCAGCGTTCACTAATGCACTGTTCTAAGGCAAAAATCCTCCGCAGCACTCAGTAAAAGACTATTGCAACGACGGGAATACAGCAAATGAAGAGGTGACAGAATCACAACCATGTTTACAGAAAGACAAAACCAGGAGTCCATCTTGGCACCCGGACCGTGAAAACGTTCTGGACTTCAGTTTCGAGTTCACATTGTCTAGTCTTGGAAGCAGGAAATGATCAGACGTACTGCAGGAAGAACTCTTGGCGTTGTTTCACCGACTCGTGGTTAAGTGCCTCATGTCAAGTGTTCGCAGCTTAGTTTGAGATGTTTTCTTTCTTGTGTTTCTATACAGCAACTCCTCGGTAATCTCAGTCAGCACCAAGAGGGAAACAATAAAATATAAAGAAGGTGAAGGTTTTTTAAAAAATAAAAACATTTTAACGACGTAGCTTACAACGGAACACCCTGAAATATCGATAATATCCGAAAGAAAACGTAGAAGTGGTTAAGAAGGAGTTCATGCTCGTTGAGGTCCAGCCAATAGGAGGGCGGACCGGGAAGTCCACAGCAGCGGAGCTCAGCTCTGGCGTCCAGCTTTCACACAATGTACTGGTACAAGTCTGCCTTGCCGTGGTCGGGATTTGCGAAGGGGCTCATCCAGGCTATAGAGAACGGGTGACCAAACACCACCTTCATGTTCATCCATTTGGACCTTTTGGCCCATCGTCTCTCCTCCTTCTTAAGCTGCTCGATACCCTGGAGGTAAAATATGTAACAAATATGTTTCAGTTTTTCATGAAATGTTTTGTTTTTATATATTTAGTTTTAGCATGTCTGTAAAGGGGAGACTCGTGGGTACCCATAGAACCCTTTTTCATTCACATATCCTCAGGTCAGAGGTCAAGAGACCCCTTTGAAAATGTCCATGACAATTTTTCCTCGCTGAAATTTAGCGCAATGTAAGCGGACCAATGGATTATTTAGGTTTTCTAGTTTCATATGATGCCAGTATCTTCACTCTAGCTTTAAAACTGAGCCCGCTACAACCCCCGAAAGATTGATTGCATTAATGCGTTAAAGAAATTAGTGACGTTAAAACGAATTTGCGTAAATGCGTTATTATTGCGTTAACTTTGACAGCCCTAGTTAATAGTTTTGAATTTTCAATTTCATTTTAGTTTTAGTCAGTTTTCAGTGTGCGTTTGCTAGATTTAGTTTAGTCTCAATTTATCATTTTTCACTGCTTATTTCCCTTTTAGTTTCAGTTTACTATAATAACCCTGTGACTGATTCAGCTGAACATATAGCTGTGTATTTAAATGTAGCAGAAAATAACCAGCGAAAGGGATAGAAAAAAAAAAAATGTAGCATGTTTTATATTCTTTCATTTTAATCTCAGAGGTCTTAATCAGGATTTGGGTGACTCACTCTCAGCATTCCCTGATGTCAAAGCATAGTACACACACAGATGAAGCATGATGCAGTCATAAGATGCACTAACCGGGCAGAGAACTGAAGGCCCCATTAGACTGGAATGAACCAGAATAGATGATCTTTATAGTGATTATTATAACACGATGAGTCATCGTCGTGGGTGGTTTGAGCGGATACGTTATGAGAAAATGCACTAATCTCAACCTACATGGAGGCCATACAGTAAGTGAATCACCTGCTCCTGCTTTCATCTGGGCTCTGATTTAGTGAACAACAGACCGGAATGAATTGAGGACATATTTTAGGAAGTCAGGACTGCTATATAGACCAGTGTTTCCCAAAAAACAATTCTGGAGACCCACTTTTTAAAAATGACAAACGCTTGCAACCCAATTCACAATAGACCCTTAACTATAAATGGTGAGAAGAGCAAATTTGTGCATAAATGAATGTTCCTGAAAATTGTACTCCCATTTCTGCATCACATTATATTATCTTGAATAGCAGATATGCAATATGTTTGATAAATTGTTTTAAAATGTGTTATTGAAGTCATATAAAATACTTAATATTTATAAAATACTATATAAATGAGACCAAATAAATGCATTTAGGCAGAGATAACAGGCTTTTGTTTTTTCCTCTCATCAGTAAAACAAACAGAATGTACGCTAGCCTTTTATATTAGATTCAGTGTTATCAGTAGGCTACAATTATCAGAACAATACGAACTGTCAGGCTCCCTCATGTGGCTCAAAGATGAACTGCAGATTGAAATCTTAAATAAAAGACTATGGAAGAAATTATGCAAATTTATGACGACCCTAATAAAATCTCCTGCGACCCACCTGTGGGTGCCGACCCAGTCTTTGGGAATCCCTAATATAGACTATAGAAAGACCTACATGTGCGCCTGGATAACTTGCTGCTTGCCTGAACCCAGCCACCGCAGACACTGGTGCAGCTGAAATTCATACCACAGATATGTGACATTACCGCCGTTTTCACTCACCGTCTCGTCGCTGCAGATGGAGTGGACCTGGGTCCCAAACATGACTGCGGTGAAGATCAGAAAGAGGAGAGCCTCGAAGCAGAGGAGGATGAGGAGGATGACAGTTGCTGGTGGAGAGAAGTTACTGCACTCTGGAGAGGGAGAGAGCAGAGAGAGATTTCTCATGTTAAAAAGAAGAAGTTTCTAGTCTCTTAGGTGTAATCAGCTCTTTAGAATATAATCAGATAATCAGTATAACATAAAGTTGGATGGTGGTAAAATAATACAGAGTCCCTGAGTGAGTTTAGCAGCCACTATGTCAGTACTGTATATTACTTACTTGTCCAGTCATCTTCAAAGCAGAAAACAAAATGGAAGGCCACCAAGATTAGCGAATGGAAGGATATTAGTGCAATGTACATCTGAGGGTTGGAAACAAAACACAGATTTAGTGTTAAATTAACTCATAATATCACAACAAAATTTAAAAAAACAAATGAGGACTCATGTCTTATTTTGTCTAAAATTCAATTTCTGTTAAAGGGATAGTTCGGGTGTTTTGAAGTGGGGTTGTATGAAGTACTTATCCATAGTCAGTGTATTACCTAACGTAGATGAAGGTCGGCACGACCCCCAGTTTGGAAAAGCAGACAAGAGTTACTACACGGGGGCAAAGCAACTTAAAATGATTCTTAAAAGGTTCTTTTAGGTGTCTAAAATACATTTTGCTGCCGGCCCCGTCCACAGCAGTACATTGCTTTGCTTCCATGCAGTAACTCCTGTCTGCTTCTCCAAACTGAGGGCTGTAGGTAATACACTGACTATGGATAAGCACCTCATACAACCCCACTTCAAAACACCCAAACTATCCCTTTAAGATTTATACAGTAAATATATATAAGAGGCAGGTACAGATGTGAGGTATGGGGACAGCACTATAGTTCATGTGAGAAAAGAGCCCGTTGACATAAATGCAGACATTATTTTTCTATTATGATAACCCATTTGAAAAGGAGGTGTTATAGAGGTTATACCAGGGGCTCCCAGCAAGTAGCTCGCCACCCGTTTCTGAGTGGTTCAAAGAATACGTACATAAATCTGATAACACAAAGTCACTTTGTAAACCTGTTTAAATTTCTAACCAATCTCTCAGGCTGGTATTAGTCTACAAACATAGAAGGTAAAGGAGCTGATAACAACGCTTAAGAGACAACAGTCTCCTGTTTACCAAACTGACGAAGAAGGCCAACGCAGCAACAGAGAAGTCGTTTAGTGGCGCACGTCCTAACGAAACACAAAAAGCCTTTTGCTTATGGCAGGATTGTTATATGTTATTAAAGGACCATAAAAGTAAGACAGACACTTTCATTTTGTCAAATAAGCTGTGAAGATGAAGAAAGGTTGCAGACCCCCAGGTTATACTATTCCAAAAGCAAATCTACTCATTTATTTAGCTTTCTTTTGATTCTCATTTTGTGTCCTTGTGGGTTCATGTTCTGTGTTCTCTTGTACTGGCTTATTATAAAACTGTGTGAACAATAACAGAGCTAGCATTTTGCGCAGTAACATCTGGGCTCCGGTGTTTAAAAACTCACTGTGAAGAGCACAAAGAATTTCTGGTTGCTCTCTCCGACGCAGTTGTTCACCCAGGGACAGTGGTGGTCCATCTTCTTGATGCAGCGTTTACACACACTGTGGAAACACAGATACAAAAATGTAAAGATAAAGATGATGAAATGGAAAAAAATAAATACTGCAGGCAAACTATGACCTTTTGAGGCAAAAGACCTATTGACACACAAAATCAGTCCACATTCAGCAGCGTGTTGACCGACTGATGTGAGAAACTGGAACAGACTGCTCTCAATCATGGTGACTGGACAATGTCTGTGTGTGTTACTCACACAATTTATCATCTGACAAAGCAGACAGTCATACTAGATCTATGCGTGTGCTTTGTTTACACGTTTTCTGAGCGAAATCTATATTTAAAAAGCTCTTGTGTGTAATATAATATTCTAACGGGTCATTAGAGACAAGTGTATCATCGCCGTGTATCTCCTCAACCACCCACGAGAATGACTCATGAAAAAAAAATCATCTATTTCATTCAAACTGACACCCGTTTTTCCCTCGGAGACAGAATGACTCACTGGCTGTACAATTCAATTACGCTGCCGTGTTTTTGTGCTTTTCATGCCTCGAGATCCCAGGGCAACCACTGAGCAGCCACAGGGGGAACTCCTCATCATACACCTGCAAAGTCTGCAGGGAAACGCTTCACAGCTACTCTAAATAAAACACACACAGGGGAGGCAGGAGAAGCACCGGAGCAGGAACAAACAGACCAGGAGAGGAGTATCCAGTGAAGAGAGATGCCATCAGGACTTTCCTCTCTGTATGGTGCAGACTTCAGCAGAACTCTATAATCGCCCGGACCCACATCTGAAAAGTTGCAGAGTTTGTAATCTTCCTCTACAATCTGTGTTGTACCTGCAGTGGTGAGCTCTGTCTGGCTTGATGCTGCAGCACTTGGGACACTTGTACACCACCTGTCCTGGTTTGAGCTGCAGGCTTTCGATGAATTCTTTGGTAGCGTTCCCTTTAGGCACGGCTCCCTAAGAGAGAGAGAAGGGAGAAAAAAGATGTGTTGAGAAGGAATTCAATTGTATTTTTATAGTGTTTCCTTGTCATTAATTTAGCAGCAGGAGCTCCTTAGAGGGATAGTTTGTTTTGAAGTGGGGTTGTATGAGGTACTTATCCATAGTCAGTGTATTACCTTCAGTATCAAGCCAAGTCAAGTCAATTTTTATTTGTACAGCTCAATATCACGAATCATAAATTTGCCTCAGGAGGCTTTACAATCTGTACAGGATACGACATCGTCCTTTACGGTACGACCCTCTCATCGGATCAAGAGAAACTTAACCCAAAACAACCCTTTTGTTGTGATGTGTGTTGTGTTATTACAGTATTTAGAGACATACGAAGATGCATTACAGCATCTGTATGATTCAGTTTTTTCCTATGAAGTGGTTTACTAAGCAACTGACACCCAATCTGCTAATGACTGACCGGGTCTGTGCACATCGCCTTGGCATGAGAGGCGAGGGCGAGGAAGGCGAGGCCGTTGAAGATCACCCCGTTGAAGAGGCTGTAGATCACGTTCTTGGCGGGCAGCAGCATGACGAACACCACCACGAACTCGGCGTAGAAGACCAGGAACCAGGTGATGACGCCGCACACGATGCCGCAGCCGTCGCGGATGAACCACATGGTGTCGGAGCCGTTGCGGGGCGGTGGAGGGGCGCAGTGCTCGGGCCTCAGGTAGCCAGCTTGCCTCTCGATGTCCCTGGTGCGGTGCGCCGGGCTCTTCATCCTACAACGCCCGTGGCTCCGACCGCATGCTGCGAGGAGCGATGAGGGGACAGATGGAGAGGAAGAAGGGGAGCAGATAGTTGGGAGGAAAATGAAAGAAGGGAATTAGAGAATGAGGTGAGGGATTTGGACGAGGGAAGGTATCAGTGTAAGGCTGCAACTGGCAATTATTTTTGCACAGCAAACAACCAGACACGAGAACAGGTTCTTCCCCGCAGGCTGTCACTCTGATGAAGTGAAATCAATCATACATTGTCAATACCCCCCTAACACAAAGGCATCCTCTGCTGCCATTATAGATTTCAGTTCTTAACGCACCACATTTATTTGACATGTACATATAATCTGTCACTGGCAATATAAATCCTACACGCAATATAGTACATAGACATGTATACACTGTACATAATCATCCAGTCCATGTATATCCATTTATTATTTATTTATTTGCACTATTTGTATTGTTTACAACTTACAGAACACCTGACTTGAATAAAGATGTTTTTTTTAAATTTTATTTTTTTTTTTATTGTCAGTCATTGGCGCTTTTTATACATATTTATATTCATCTATTATTCACATACATGTGTACATAAAAGTTCTGTCTATTCTTTACCTTTATCTGTCCAGCTTTGTTGTCCTTGCTGTTATGTCTATGTCTGTGTATTATGTGAGCAAATGCAAAAATCCAGAGTCAAATTTCTTGTATGTGTACACACATACTTGGTCAATAAAGGTGATTCATTATCACTCTCCACAGATTTCCACAGTCGTATGTGACCCTTTCAAATGTTTTTTTTCAAAACCTCAAAATTACAGATTTAAAATTATGTAGTGATGTTTACCCATTGGTTTGTGGACTACGTTTTGAAGCCTTGGAGTTCGGCATTTTGGTCGTCACCATCTTGGTTTTGTGCAACCAGAAGTGACACGAGAGGGTGGAGCGAGCGAAGTACAACTGTACACTGAATACGACATTTTTAGGAGACCAAATAGGTTCTAATTAACTTTCATGAACTTAAAACACACTGAAAGGGTTAAAGTCGAAACAAAACACAGACAACTCCCAGACCGGACAACACTGTGGTAAAAACCTGTCAATCCCAAGGTAGCCACGCCCTAAAGCATCCCCTGCTTTATGGTCTATTTGACTCTAAACGGGACCATAATTTACTAAATGAACTTCATGCTGTATTGAAGAAGACTTGAAACTAGCGATTGAGACCATAAACTCATGTTTACATTGTTTACTGAGGTAATAAATCAAGTGAGAAGTAGGCTCATTTTCTCATAGACTTCTATACAATCTGTCTTCTTCTTGCAACCAGAGGAGTCGCCCCCTGCTGGCTGTTAGAAAGAATGCAAGTTTAAGGCACTTCAGCATTGGCTTCACTTTTCAGACCCGGAGGTTGCCCAATGTGTAGAAATTGGAACGATAACATGTTTGGTATTTTTTACTTAAAAATGCCGATTGATTAGTTATAATAAAATATAAAAATAAATGCCGATTAGGGTATTTTACTGTCAGTCGACTAATTGACTCATCATCTCAGCTCTATATTAGTGTCCTGTCTCAATTACAGCAATATCACAATGTGAGAGTGCTGCACCACAACAATTAAGAGTCTGTGTGAACCATCTAATAAGTGCTCTGCATCCTCGAGGAATATATAAACAAAGACAGGGGCTAATAAGTCCACAGAGTGAATCAGCAAATGAGGTTGAGGACAATACACAGTAGGAAGCATTAACTGAAGGAGGAACAAACCGTTACTGGCCTAATCCCAACAGGCCAAACAATCCACCCAGATTCCTCTTGAGGCAAAAGAGAAGAGGTTGTTGTTGGATTTGGAAACTGCAATTCACCACTTGGCTTTAAAAGTGAAACAAAACAATGCTTCAACTAAACAGCCTCCACAGTCGAGCTGCACTGAGGCCTGAGTGTGTGTGTCCGAGCCTTATGAATAGGCAATTGAGCAGGTCTGCAGTGTGTGCAGACAAAGATGATGTGACTTCAAAGGGGATCAAATGTCAGAAAACCAAAAATAGACCACACTATTATATGCAGATAACATAGACTGGAATAAAACAGCCAATTCCCGGAGGATGGCTGGATCTCGGCGCCCGTCTCCTCGCTAAAAACCTGAGCTAATAGTGAGCGCAATCAAACTGGTTGTTCCTGAGGATCTAACATATCCATTAGGCTTAACTGAGCGATAGCAGTTAAGCATGCTTCCCCCCGTGAGGACAGGAATTTAATCAGAACGAAGACGATATGGCGTTCCAATGGCACGTTTGGGAGGAAATGAATCAACGTCATCTCTGGATTTAACTCAAACATCTCACAGCCTATTACAACACAAGACCAGATCACTTGAATTGGCCAAATTCAGATAGTACTCGCAGCCTAAAATCATTTAGGTAAAGCAAATAGATCATTGATTTCTACAGGAAATTGTACGACTGCAACAACTCCAGCAAGTCAACTCTGAAAACAATTGGGAAACGGGAAACTCATTGTCTTGATAAAAAATGTACTTCCTGGATAGAATGACTATTTAAAAAATGCAGTATGGGCGTCCCAAACACTGCTGCGTCGCCTGTTGACCCTTTTCACATCGCCTGTCTTCACACAGCAGGAGTCAGACACAGCGGGAGGTCATGTTGGAGGCCTGGTGTGTCTGCGAGTATCACTTTCACTAGAAGTCTGGGATTACTGAACCATCTGTCTCGGCTCCAGTGGTAGTAAACAGTAAAACTAAGTATATTTGCACACATACTAGACTTTAGCACAATTTTGAAGTGCTTGTACTTTAGTATTTCCATTTTATGCTTCTTTATACTTCACTACAACAAACTTTCATGCAACTTCAGCTGATTCATAATGCCGCTAACAGAGATAAAAGAAAGCTGAACACATTACATCAGTTATCAGATCTCTGTACTGGCTTCCAGTATATCATTGAACAAAGTTTAAATTACTGGTGTTTGTCTATAAATTCAAAATCAGAATATTCAATGGTGATTATTCGCATGATTGTCCATAGTTAATCGCAATTAATAGCAAATTAATCACATTTCTTATCTGTTCAAAATGTACCTTAAAGGGAGATCTGTCAAGTATTTAATACTCTTATCAACATGGGAGTGGGCAAATATGCTGCTTTATGCAAATGTATGTATATATTTATTACTGGAAATCAATTAACAACACAAAACAATGACAAATATTGTCCAGAAACCCTCACAGGTACTGCATTTAACATAAATAATAAGCTTGAATAATAACATGGCAAACTGCAGCCCAACAGCACCAACAGCTGTCAGTGTGTCAGTGTGCTGACTTGACTATGACTTGCCCCAAACTGCATGTGATTATGTGTTATTTAGCCTCCTTCGCTATTATGGCATGGTTGATACCAATGGATCCTTAGGTTTTCTAGTTTCATATCATATCAGTATTTTCACTCTTGTTTTAAAACTGAGCCCGCTACAACCTAGAAATCACAAGTTGAACCCTCTTTACCTCTCACGTCATCTGTTTGCACTGTGCCAACGCCCTGACTTTGACCGCCTGTAAACCCAGGTTTATGCTCTCCACTGCATGTAACTGAACTGAAAACTGAACATCGTTCCTTATCTAATATTTATTTATCCTTTTAATTATTTTACAATGCTTTCTAGTGTTTAAATTTTCATTTCGATGCTGCTGTATTTCCTTTTAAATGTTTTAAAAGCACTTTAAGTTGCCTTTGTGTAGGATATATGCTCTACAAATAAACTTGCCTTCCTTTTTAGACACTATGCAGATTAAGATCTTACATTAAAAAAGGAGGATTTTACAAAACATGATGCTTTATTTAAGTATAAAACTACCTAAAACAGTATATTATAGGTAAATTAGCTCCACTTTGACAAGCTAAAACAATTACATGTTGCTTACATGTTAATGTATCAGTAAAAATAATCAGATGATACAACATTTTAAATTAAAACGGGGATTCAATTAATTTCTTTCTCAATTATATTGCCCAATTTTGTGAGGTCACAATCTCAGTGTGAAAATGTGGATGCCATCCTCAGACAAATTGTTAGCACAGGAAATATATAAAGGTCATTATTTGTTTATAAGTCATGTCAAGATCTGGGAAGAATCCTTGTTAAACAGGTTTTGTTTAATCAGTTAAGCTGACTGTTGTGATTCGTGTGACTGTTTACCTCTAGACATCTGAGTCAGCTGGTGGGAGTCGCCCATTTCAAGAAAAACTTGTTCCAGTGAGGGGGACACGGGACGCTTGATAGCGGCTTGTAATGTAATTGTTATGTGCACTGCTTTAACGTTTCACTCTATTAGAAACAAAGACGCTTAGATGGACCTAAAGCTGTGTTTACTGAAAATGCAGATGACTGGACGAGATAGGACTTATAAAGTCATGAAAGACCTGGAGTGAAACTAACTGCAAAAAACAGAGTTCATTAACATCAACTAAGTCAATGGTTTCTTTTGTTGTAGAGTGGAGAATGAGTCTATAGATTTCTCTCAGTGAATAGCTGCGCTTTTTTAACAATGAAAACAACTGAATGACTTGATTGTAACAGAAACACTTTACAGAACAGCTCCCTCGTCTCAGTGTGTCAACCCAGAGAAACGACAGTCAATAGTTTCTGCATTGAAGTGCCACCACCACGATGCCTCTGTGTGCAGTAATGCAAGATTACAGTACTTGAAAAGGACAGATTTATACTGTAACTCGCTGACTCAAAATGCATGCGCAGTCAGACATTCAATTAATGATTTATGGGTGTTTGATATCCTGCTGCTAGAATGCATTTCAAAGTAACTGACAGCACTGATGGTGGCAACGAATGTGGAAGCGCGGGATGAGAGGCATGAAGAGAGATGTGATGTAGAGATGAGAGGCAACTCCATTTGACCTCCTGTAGTGTTAATTAACACTCTAATGTGATTTCACTTCGCTGTTAACCTCCTCTGGCAACTCACAAAAACAAAGGTTTGAGGACTAAAGGCTTGTAATCTCATTTCGATTAGCTTTAGTAAGACATTTTGAGAGCTTGATTTTAGTGTACAGAAATGTGCAACCCACCAGATTCTGTGAAATTAGAGGATTAACTATATGAAAAAGACCATATATATATATATATATATATATATACACACACAATTATATATTATTATTATATATAATATATATATATATAAAATTATATATTATTATATATATGATATATATATATATATATTAATATATATATATATCATATATATATATATATATTAATATATATATATATGATATATATATATATATATATGTTATATTATTTATTAGGGTATATTATATATATATATATATATTATATTATTATAAATATATTATATTATTATATTATATATATATATATTATTATTATAATAGATATTGACAAGATATTGACTGAGAGGTGAGGAGTTAATAGTACTCTACAGAGAGATCAATACACAACAGTTTCTCCGATCATAGCTAGGAGAATTTGCGACCGTGTCTTAATACTACAGAGCAGTGATTCTCAAAGTGGGGCCCGGGGACCCTCAGGGGTCCGTGGCAATCTGTGAGGGGGTCCGCAAAATAATTTTCTATAAATTATAACATTAAGCTGTAGCTACCTAGCTGGCGAGCATGGAGAAATATTTGAGTCAGTCCTTATCGTCAAGTGTCACTAAGCCCAAACTAGCTAAATTGAGAAAATATGACGACAGTTATATCGAGCGACAGCGACAGGAGACCAAAATGTGTCATGTGTCTTCAGAATAAAGCCATGAAGCCGGCCAAGCTAAAGCGACATCTGATGACAAATCAGGCCAAAACAAAGTTGTATTAACATGATTGCAATCAAAATGTGTTTCTGTTCATCACTATCAAACAGGTCTGAAGTATTTAGGTTGAAAAGTTTTAGAATACAAATAGTTCCATTAGTAGTAGTAAGCATTATGCTTAATCTGTGTTACGATTATGAGCGGGTCCTATGAACATGTTTCCCCTTTAAGGGGTCCTTGGTCGCTAAAAAGTTTGAGAGCCCTATGTGCTATAGAGGCACAATTTATGCAGCTGTTTTCAAAATCAAAATGTGATAATACAAGATAAGATACCAATGTTTGCATATGTAAATTAAACTGAAATTCCTAACTGGGTGAATATGGTGTAACACTAGGAAGTAAAACTCGCAACCTGTGTGTGAACCTTCAACTAGGCGAGCACTGTTTTTGAGTTTGGATGATTTGATTTAGTTGTGAATACAAGAAAGACATACACCAAAATATGTTTGGAGGGACAACTTCATAGAGCTGAAACTCTATTAGTCAACGAATCAGAAAAGTAATCTGCAACTATTTCAATAATCCATCAGTGTTTTAAAGCATGCAATTATACAATCTCAAATTGCAGCCCTAAAATATAAAACATTTCACCTGACAATCAATTATGTTTGAAGTATAGGGGTTTCAACTAATGATCATTTCCTTTATCAATATATCCAAGGTGACTTCTTCAAATTGCTCTTGTGTCCAGAACTCAAAGAGTTAGAGGTTATCATACAGTATATGACAAAATAAAAGCAGCAAATAGTCACATTTGAGAAGCTGTAACCAGTGAATGTTTGCTGCTTTTGCTTGAGAAACTGACAATAACCTGATATTTTCAGGTGGAATTTCATTTCATTCTCACTGTGCAATATCATTTTCCACTTGTGCAATTTTCGTTAATAGTCTGTTTATCGTCAATACTGTATATACTGCTCCTATTTTTATACTTCCTTCTAATTAATTCATATTTTGTTACACTTTGTTTAGCTCTTGTTTTACTATGTTAGCTGACGCATCTTGTTTTTTTGCACTATCCCCTTTGCTGCTGTACACTGTAAATGTCCCCACTGCAAGACTAATAAAGGAATATCTTATCTTAATCGATTATCAAACTAGTTGCCCATTAATTTTCTATCGATCGACTGAGTGATGATTCAACTATCAACACAGATGCCAACTTAGATAACAGATATTAAGTCCAAAATGAACTCAGATTTGGTCTCCAACAACCTCTGAGAAAGAGTCTTTATCTTTACTACTGTAAATGTTTGAGTTTCTAATAATTCTAGCTCTATAATAGTGCAAAACTAGCAACCTGGTAACTTGATATACACTCTTATAGAGCTTGGATGATCTGATTTAGTGGAGGATAAATAGACACACACTAAAATGTGCTGTGCAGGACTCTAAACTAAATTGACCTCTGACCTCCCTGAAGATGGGTGAGCAAAAAGGGGAACTATCTATGGTCTGTAATGTTATTATAGCACCATAAGGAAACAATTAATTAGCTTCCAGACAGTGATAATAACATTAACCTGACCCGGAAGTAAACTAGAGCAGCTTGGAGCAGCATATCTGGACTTCCAGTAGTTGATAGCTGCCACCCAGCTAGTCACATTAAAGTCAATAATAACACGTGTATTGTTGTTTTAAAACATACCTCGCTCTCTCCAGGTTTGTCGACACAAGTTTCTTGAAGTCCTCGTGTAGTTTGGAGCTTTATGGAAGTTAATAAACACACTAAACTGAGTGTTTCCTCCACCGGTCCGTCTGCTAGCAGCAATCCGAGCTAAGCTCTCTGGTCGGCGGACTGATGCTCTCAGCAGCTCCGGTGGCTCCTCGGTTCCTGTTTTCTTACTCTCGACGAGGTTCTCGACGAGGTTGTTAATTCAGCTTGTTAGTGTGATAATTACAGCTGGAACCGAGCCTTAAGACGAGTCGTTATCTAGCTGCTTGTCCTGTTTAGATCCAGAAAGCTCAGCGAGCAGCAGAAACACTCAACGCCTCTAGAGCCGAGCAGGAAGTCCCATACTCTCTGTGCTGGGCGTTTAGAGCCCTCCGCTCAGTCTATCAGGCAGCATGTCATTAACAACATTTACCATCATGGCTGGATTAAGATAGGTCAGGGGTCTGAGAAATAAATCTGAGATTATGAGAAAAAAGTCATAATATTATGAGAATAAAGTCATAGGTTTACAAGAAAAATGGTCGTAGTATTATGAGAATAAAGTCATAATATTATGAGAATAAAGTCATAATATTATGAGAATAAAGTCATAATATTATGAGAATAAAGTCATAGGTTTACAAGAAAAATAGTCGTAGTATTATGAGAATAAAGTCATAATATTATAAGTAGTATTTTTACATGTTATTTTAATTTTTTCTCGTAAAGTTATGACTTTATCCTCGTAATATTAAGACTTTTTTCTCGTAAAATTATGACTTTATCCTCGTAATATTAAGACTTTTTTCTCGTAAAATTATGACTTTATTCTCGTAATATTAAGACTTTTTTCTCGTAAAGTTCTGGCTTTTTTCTCGTAATATTACAACTTTTTTCACGTGAAGTAATGACTTTTTCTTGTAATATTAAAAAAAAATTCTCGTAATATTATGACTTTTTTCTTGTGAAGATATGACTTTTTTCTTGTAATATTACGACTTTTTTCTCGTAAAGTTATGACTTTACTCTCGTAATATCACAACTTTTTACTTGTGAATATATGACTTTATTCTCGTAATATTAAGACTTTTTTCTCGTAAAGTTATGGCTTTTTTCTCGTAATATTCCGACTTTTTTCTCGTGAAGTTATGACTTTTTTCTTGTAATATTAAAAAAAAATTCTCGTAATATTATGACTTTTTTCTTGTGAAGATATGACTTTTTTCTTGTAATATTACGACTTTTTTCTCGTAAAGTTATGACTTTACTCTCGTAATATCACAACTTTTTACTTGTGAATATATGACTTTATTCTCGTAATATTAAGACTTTTTTCTCGTAAAGTTATGGCTTTTTTCTTGTAATATTACGACTTTTACTCGTAAAGTTATGACTTTTTTCTCGCAATATTAAGACTTTTTTCTTGTGAAATTATGACTTTATTCTCGTAATATTAAGACTTTTTTCTCGTAAAGTTATAACTTTATTCTCGTAATATTACGACTTTTTTCACGTGAAGTAATGACTTTTTTCTTGTAATATTAAAAAAAAATTCTCGTAAAGTTATGACTTTATTTTTGGAATATTACGACATTTTTCTTGTGAAGTTTTGACTTTGTTCTGGAAATCTCCGATTTTTTTTTATTTGTTCAATAAAAAAAAAAGTTATTTGAGGACCTTAACCTTACAGAGAACCTCTATAGCACTATTAGCACTATTCACACATTCCCTTACTTTTGTTTTTGTTTTTGTTTTTTGTTTTGTTGTTTTTCTCTCTCTTCATCCACACTCGTATGTACTGTACGACAATTCCCAGGCTTGTCTGTTCCCTTGTAGTTGTGGACTGTTCTGTATGATGACATACTGTAATGTACATTTATCAATTAAAAAAAACAAAACTCAAAACAAACGGCGTCGTCTGTTGATGACGTCAGAAGAAAAGCGACACACACACATGCTAGCAGCAGTGTTTCTTTACATCATGGCAACAGTTCAAGTGAGCGAGGCTGAGAAAGTCTACATCTTACACGGTATACGGGTGAGTTTATAACAACTACGCTTCAACCTTCAACCTCTTGGTTGGTTAAAGATATCTCTATAAATGTCACGATGGAGATTTTTGCTCTATAACAGATAGAAAGCTAGCTAGCATTAGCATGAGCTAACTGAGTCTGAAGTGTTGTTGACATGTTTTATTCTTTAAATCAGGATGACTTGAGAGTGGACGGAAGAGGCTGTGAGGACTACAGACACATGGAGATAGAGACTGATGTGGTGTCCAACACAGACGGATCTGCCAAAGTCACACTGGTAATGTATTAATAATAATAATATTACATATTTACAGCAGCAGCAGCTCTCCATGCTGGCTCAGTTTCTGTTTATGCTCTAAAGCTTCTCATCTGTGCACCCTCAGTCACCTGTCAACACTTCCAACTGCACGTACTCCTACTCATGAGCCATATCTGAGCCAGCTAATGTCTGCTATCTTCTTCACTGAATGTCATTTCTCAGGAAGGTTAAGATAAGATATACCTTTAATGTCCCAGTGGGGAAATCTTTCCTGGACTCCGTCCAACTGCAGTTACAAACACTAAATTAAAACAGCATCAACAACAATAATAAACGATTCCACACAAGACAGGGAAACAGTTCCACAGAAACAGATGTTTCAACACATACATAGTCCACGTACATAATGGCACATACTATCAAACACACCATGGCAGGTATTGCACCACGGTAATGCACTGCACCGTCTACCGTCTTGCCCATATTGCACAGACAATAGCCCAATATTTCACAGATGCAACAGATGTCCCAATTTATCATATTGCACCGTCTAACCATATTGCACTGTCCTTATGATAGCTTTATGTTACGAGTTGTTGAGAAGTTTAATGGACATCGGCAAGAACGAATGTTTGTAACGGTTCAATCTGCTCCATGGGACTCTATATTTCCTGCCGGAAGGTAAAAGTTGGTACTCCTGATGTAAGATGTGAGTTGGGTCTGACACAATTTTCTGTGCCTGTCTGATGACAGACTGCTCATAAAGCATCTGGAGGGTAGGGTGGTTTTTGATCCCCATAATCTTCATTGATTCATCGTTGACTAATTGATGATTTGTTATTTTCTAATATCTTCTGTTCTGTCTCTCTTTCAGGGGCACACAGCAGTTCTAGTTGGGATTAAAGCTGACATTGGAAAACCAAGACCCATGGTACCAAGTGAAGGCTACTTGGAGTTCTTCGTTGACTGGTAGGTGTGGTGCATGTTGTCATGAGTAAAGCAGGTAAACTCAGATTTATTTATTTTTATAGATTTGGCCACTAAACCAATCAGTAATGAAGACATTCTACTTTCCATCTTTTAGGAGATGATATGGTAATAAAAACAAAAAAACTATATTGTGGTATATATCATTTTATTTTGTGAAAATCACATGAAAAAGTGTCTATAAATAACCACACACTGGCTGTGTCTACATTTTTTCTTAGCAATAGGTAAAGTGTTTTTGGTAGTGTTTGGATGGATACCCTGCCACTAGGAGGTAGTGTTGTATAATCTGTTCCCTGTGAGATGCATTTGCAACACATCCCAGAGATTATGGATTTACCAAAGAAAATATTATCATATTACTGTACCTGTATGTGTGTGGAGAAAGGTGGTAGTGTCAGCCAGTTCCCGCTGACACAGACTGATAGATTTTCTGTTACCGCACATGTTTACTGTCTTGTTTTCTCCTTCTAATCATTAGTTCAGCCAATGCAACTCCTGAGTTTGAGGGCAGAGGAGGTGAGGAGCTGGGGACGGAGCTGAGCAACACGCTCTACAAAGTCTTCAACAACAAACACAGCGTGGACCTGAAGAGCCTCTGCATCAGTGCAGGGGAACACTGCTGGGTCCTCTATGTGGATGTGCTGGTGAGTGGTCGCATCCGATAATGTCTTTACGAAATGGAAATGCAACATTTGAGCCAACTTTGTGCAGCGATTGGCCAGGCGTGCCTTCGTTTCAAGCATACTCCCGTTTGGAGTTTTGCTCAAATTGACACACTTTTGTAGTAAACGTATGTAGAGTTCACCAAAATATTTTCAATATATTTTGCTGCTGTACTTCAGTTTCTATTCCTACTTGTATGATAACCCATCTTTGCGTGTAAGATACTGTTTGATAAACCGTGTAAAGCAGAGGACAAAGCATTCCTGTGTTTCATAGGAGGAATAAATCAGAGCACATAAAAACAGCTTATTTCATCTGTGTATATTTTGTTCCATGGTCTTCACTGAGGTAAAATCTCACACTGACATGTTTCCACAGCTCCTCCAGTGTGATGGAAACCTGTACGATGCCATCTCGGTAGCTATCAAGGCAGCTCTCTTCAACACAAAGTAAGTAATATGTTGTACTGGTATTCCTATGATCTCTTACAGCTGTCATGTCTAATTCTTATTCAGTCAAATGAAAGCTTATCGATAGTCTTCTGATTGCCTTATTGACAGAATTCCCAGAGTGCGCATATTGGCTGATGAGGAAGGAGGGAAGGAGATCGAGCTGTCAGATGACCCGTACGATTGCATGAGACTCAACGTAGAAAACGTTCCTTGTATAGTGACATTGTGCAAGGTAAGCTCACCACACACACACACACACACACACACACACACACACACACACACAAACAGTGACCTTGACATCGTCTGTTTTTCTTACAGGTGGGCCACAGGCACGTAGTGGACGCGACGCTGCAGGAGAAGGCCTGCTCCGTGGCGAGCCTGATCATCTCTGTCACACACAAGGGCACAGTCACCTGCACGAGGAAGGTGGGCGGAGGCAGCCTGGATCCAGAGAGTATCTTTGAAATGACAGAGGTGAGTCCAGCCAGCCCTCCTCCTCCTCCTCCTCGGGCCATCTGGCCTCCTCCAGATTTAGAATGTGATTATGTATGAATAAGTGCTGCACGGTAGAAAGGTACTTACATATTTTGTCGTCTTCAGGCAGGTAAACGGGTCGGGAAGGCCCTTCATGCTCCGCTCATGAAGCTGCTGCAGCAGGAGGAGAGTTTGGGAAAGACGCGACAGAAAGTTGGCTTCCTTGGTTAACATCAACTACTGTGTCTATCTACAGTGTGTATGTACATGTTTACAGAATTTTCTAATAAAACTTTTAATTTGTACAACCTTCTTGTCTTTGTGCTTAAATTTAGATACACTGTTATATGGTGTTGGTGTACAGATATACTTTTTTAATTACTATTTTAGAAACATTTATGATAAAAATAATAAAGTATGCCAAGGATATTACAGAGGGACTCACACAAAATCAAGAAGGTCCATCAAATAATGTTTCTGAGCGGAATATTTTACACAAATAACTTACAACTTACAAATATCGATTTTGGGCTATTTTGCTTCCATAACATGTCTTCTTTCAGACTAGTGGAATGAAAACATCCAGAATACACATTTAGGTGTTTATTTTACTACTTTGTCTATTTGCATCTATAGATTTCTCCTAAATTCACCAAAAGTTAGCATTAGATGATGCCTCATTTGCATATTAACGACCTGAAGAAGATTAATTATGCGCATATATCATAGGTGCGAGGCTATCAGAACAGCGTCAGTAAAGAAAAAGGTAAGAGTAGTGTGAAGACCTTACCTTTTCATTTGCATATTTAAACATCAAATTTCAGAAAACATGTAATACAACAAATAATTGTCTATTAGTTTTTGATTTTTTTACCCAATTCACCTGTAGTGTCTTGTAAAATGTTTGGAATTTTACAATCCATATCTTTAAGGGCTGATTTCTCAAAGTGAGTTTTTTCTCAGACAGAAATCTCCACTTCAGCAGCACTTAGATCCACCAAACTTCCCAGTTTCCCAGGGGGTTGTTCATATATCATTCACAGCCTGATTTATACAACATTTTATTCCTAAAAAAATGGCGAAAATTGACTTTTGTTATGGTTGTTGACAGTATTTTCTGATTCATGGAGTGATAAAAAGAAATATCCAAACTGTAAAAACTTTTGATTCTAATATGTCAAAGAAAATGAAACAAGAATTTTGAACCTGGTTTTATCCAATGTTCAGATTTCTGTTCTGGAAAGTAGCACATATATATAAGATAATGCATAATTTTCATAATTTAAACATAGAATATTGCCTTAATGTAAGAAATCAGCTGGGGACGTTTCATGGTGATATCGACTAGTTAAAATGTATTCACCTGTGTCTCCCCTTAAAACAAAGATGATATGCAATACTCTGAAATCAACACTACCGTCAGGACAGATGTGCAGCCTCTCTGTGTCCTTTTGTTTCTGCCACGTGTCAGCGCTACAGAGAGACCAGATGTGACTCTGGATCACTTCCACTCTTCCCTCAGACTGTTTGAAGGGTGTGTGCACTGGCTGAGAGCAGACGGGTCCAAAACAAACTCCTATTTATGGACAGAGCTCTCCCTGCAGATTCTGAAACAAGAAAACGTATGCACAGGATGGTTCATGAAATGATACAGAACAAAAAATAAGGAATAGCATTGCAAGCACCTCAACAGGTATTTCAAAGCTGCACAAGAGAATTCACGAGTTATGATTAATGAGTTTTTTCATTGCCATTTCAGTGCCACTCTACTGCCAAAAACACCTGGAAATATTTAGATTTTTCCAAATGAGGCCATACCTAAAGACTTCCAAAACACCTTTTGGCCTAGAAAGTCTTATTCCATCTCTTTTTTTCAGGTTTAAACTAGCCTTTGAGCCAAGATATAAACTAGTTATTCAAGCATTTATGCAACACATGAGTCAAGGTTTGTTTATTTCTTTTTCATATACTTTGATGAAAGCTGCACAGGGTTTACGTCATCACTGCTTCACACCGTCTGCCAGTCCCTCCACCTGCTTTCCAGGCCTGGCTCTGGTTTGTACTGGCCCTCCACGTAAAAGCGTCTGGAGCCAGATGAGACGCCGTCCTTTAATGCTCCTGAGGTCAGATTGTTATTCCTGCAAATGGCAGTTTTGGACTGCAGTATTTTTCCCTGTTTGGAGAGATGAGAGGGAGGGTGTGAGAAAGAGGAGAGAGGAGGAAGAGGAGAGAGGGAGAGAGGCGGATAAATTGCGAGCATCCACGTTGGAGCAGCCTCATTCAACAGGTCTCACCATGGAGTTCAAAGGAGTGTGTGTGCTGCTGGGAGTGCTATTAATGGTGAACTGCTCATTTCAGCAGACTCCACCGAGGAAGAAGCCAGCAAAAAAAGGTAGATGGATGCAGCTACATCTGTAGGAAGGATTACAAATTATTAGAATATCATATTTGTGTTGTGAGATGTTTGGGTTACCAATATCAAATAGAATGTTTTCTTTAAACAGCAGGTTTTCTTTATGATCAAATCTCTTTGAAACAAGAGATTATTCAAATACATGCAACACATACACACCTGATGTGAATTTCCTTGTGTCTCTGGTGTTGTTGGAATCAGACACAGCCAAGGATGCTGCCATCGAGGGGCTACAGAAACAGATCAACGACATCGTCCAGGAGCTCAACCTACTGAAGGAACGACAAGCCCTGCAGACAAGTAACAGCTAGATCACAAGTTTGATCTTGTTTATGATAATGAAGGAATACAAATAATTCCCATAAAAAGAAAAGTGCCCGAACACCAGGACTTGATGGAGTCTGGGTTCAGACTAAGGCTTTATTACTAAACCGGGCAAAATGTGCAAACTACCACTAAAAGCCCCAGGTTTACTGTTTGCAACGCTAAAGTACATAATAAACTGAGGCAGGTCCTCATTATTATGTAATCTTATGGCCCTGTTTTGTAGAGGGGCCATTTGTCAAAATCCCGTCTTAATAATAATAATAACTTGTTATAAATAATATATTCCAAAAACAAAGTTAAAAAGAGCTTTACAGTCAAACAAGTAAATAATATAAAACATAAAATAAAAAGTAAATAAATCCCACTGCCTAAAAGAAAAAAAAGAGATAGAATTATAAAAAAAAATTACAACATCAGTTAAAGGCATGTTGTGTTGTTCTGGTGGTTGTCTCTGGAGGTTGCAGATTGCAACCAAATGAAAAATTCATTTCTATTTATTTTATTGTGTTCCATTTCTGCCACTAGATCCCCCTAAATGCTACACACTGTTCCTTTAAGGGATAGAGAAATTTAATTTGAAGAAAGAGATTTAAAAGAGCATGCAGAGTTTGGATTTTCAAAACTGAGGGTCCCAGGCAGCAAAGGTCACCCTTAGAGACATGGCCTGATTTTGGAGAACACAGAAAGCCTGGGGGCAAGGCGACAAAAATTCTAAAATTAGACTTGCAGATTAACCAGGTTTAAAGAGGACCTATTATGCTCTGCAAAGTTACAAAACCCAAAGTCCATGCCAAAGGGAGTTAGTTACTCTCCCCACAGAAACACTGCTCCTGAACTGCCTGAAACGCCTCGCTTGAAGTCCCACCTTTTCTTCCGTAACGTGGTGATGTCACCAAGTAACATATTTGCCTGGCATACCTGCCTAGCGGCTAGTTTGGCACGCCCTCAAACAAAGCTAGTTAGAGCGGAGCTGGAGAGGAGTCCGAAGAGTTTGGTTCGGTTGACCAATCACAACAGAGTGGGCTTTTAGGGAGGGGGTTTGCAGGAGCTCAAACACAGCGTTTAGGACAGAGGGTAAAAAGAGGTGCTACAGCACACCCTGTATGAGAAAAGTAAAGTGTTTTTTTAACAATAAAGCATGTAAACATGTTCTAGTAGAAACCCAAAATACAAGTATGAACCTGAAAATAAGCATAATAGGTTCTCTTTAAGTCCCTGCACGGGTAAACCTCTACCTGCTGAAGTGTCTGCGAGCAAGATGAACTGGATGTATTGATAGCATGACATGACTACAGTGTTCAAGTTGGAGTGAACAGTCTGAGGTTTGCTTCTCCTAAAAATAGATTCAGATGGGATACATGTGGAGTCTTTGCAGCTGCAAGCGTGAATCTGGAGAGCACATGGTGAACCCCTGTCTGACCTCTTGTTCTGGAGGACACAATGATATCCAGTTGTTCCTTCAAATCCAAAAATCTTCCATTACAGAAACAAGCATGTTTTTCCACCATGTTGCTCATGTCCCCAAAATACCACAGGACTACTTGTATTATCACCAAAGGACAGATCTCAGAGATAGCAGGATACCTGTTTTTATCTCCAAATGAAAAATGAATCACAGTTTGGGTCCATCTAACCATCTGCTCCCTTTTTCTCTCTCTCCAGTCTGTTTGAAAGGCGTAAAGATCCATGACAAGTGTTTCTTGGCCGACACTGTGAGAAAACGCTATCACGCTGCCAGCGAGGACTGTAACAACATGGGCGGTGTCCTCGGCACGCCCACATCCAGCGATGGGAACGACCAGCTCAGAGACTACGTTCGCCAGAGCATCGGCCCAGACGAGCAGGTCTGGCTTGGCATCAACGACATGGTGACCGAGGGCACCTGGGCGGACCAGACAGGCTCCAGCATTACATATAAAAACTGGGACACGTCCAACTCCCGGTCACCTCAGCCGGACGGCGGCCAGTCCCACGACTGCGCCGTCCTGTCCGTGGCCTCCCGAGGGAAGTGGTTTGACGAGAACTGTCGCGAGGAGAAGGCCTCCGTCTGCCAGTTCAACATCGTTTGATTGCATGTATCCCATCATAGACTGCGCATGGTCATAGCTGCTTTCAATGTACGCACTCTTGCTGCAACGCCGCTCTGCCTGCTATTCTAAAAAGGAGCTTTAAACCAGTGGTTCTCAGCTGGTTTTGCATCAGGACCAAATTCTGGTTTATAAGTCACAGTTCGTCGCATGAAACGATCACATATGGGGTCAAAAGTAATCTGGTGATGTGTCATTTGCAGCATTCCTTGTGGTCACAATAAAAACAGGAAAAACATAGTCCAGTCGAGAGTAAGCTCCAAAGAAATCAATGATTTCTGCCTTCATTTCACAGTTTTTTGTACATCTCCTAAAAAAAATACAAGATTGTTATTTTTCCAAAACATATATTGGATTATCATAATTCAAAATACCAGTACTTCTGCAATAAAAGATGCATAGAGGTGCTGGCACCTTTTATAAAAGTAAAAACTGGGTTGTATTATTCCACACATCTTTAAAATGACTCACTGGTTGAGAACCACTGGTTTAATCTCAGGCATCCCTTCACCATTAATGTATTTTAACGACAAGAATCACAAGTGATTTTTCATTAACATAAAAAACTCAATCTTCAGCTGTATTCTTTTAAGAGATTATTTCATTTTGCCAGCCTTGTAGTCTCCTATAATGTCTAGCCTGGTGTAACCTGAGAAATTAACATCAATAAACAATGAAAAACCCATTCCTCTACTGTCCTTTCTTTAAGGAAAAGTTTGGGGGAATACACTTTCATGCCAAATGTTAGATGAGAAGTTTACATATGTCTAAGACTGGTATCGATCTTCTCATTTAACTCTCAGCAAGAAAGTGCGTGCTTCCCAAAATGTCAAACAGCTCCAAACTTGAAAGAGAAAAACAGAAATGCAGACTTTATTTTAATTTAACGTCCACAGCTGCAAGAAATGTGGTGCAACTATGTAATCCTGGCTTCCACATGTGTTGTTTCCAGTAAAAACACACTTCTCCATGGTAAACACTGGCTGCTGAAGTCCGCCACTCCCTCCTTCACTTCACTGTTTGTCATGGCCAGAGTTCCTGTGGTTGAAATTGTTTTCACCGTCCAAAAAGGTGGAAAATTACGTGTGTCGGCATTCATTGCCTAAAGAAGTAAACAGTTTCCCCACCAGACCATTTTCCTAAAATTTATTGCAAAAAAAGCCTAAATTGTATTTACAGGTAAGGAAAAACAAAATCTCTTTAAAAGCAAGACAAGTAAACAATATAAAAACACTTTTAGGACCAGAGGTACTTGCACATTTTTTTCATCGTCCCTGCTCCTGAATCCATGCCACATGGGCAGAGATGTAATAAAACTAAACAAATCAAACATTAAAAGGAATAGTTCAACATTTTTTGTCGCTTTCTTGAGAGTTAGCTTAAGAGGATTGATATCACTCTCATGTTTGTACAGTAAGATACTGGTAGCAGGCGGTCAGCTTCACATAGCACAAAGGCTGGAAACAGTCTAAAGGTAGTTAACAAAATCCACCTATCAGCACCTCTAAAGGCCTTTGCATACCAAGTCTGTATTTTTCGTATGCGTTTTTTCAATCCGTCATTTGATAAAAATCATTACGCACAGAAACCTGAGTCTGATGCGTTTTATTCTTCTATTCGTTGCGAAAATTCGCAATACGAGGGATAACGCTAGTCCCAATCGAGGCTAATGACTGAACGACATTAGCAAGAAGCTATCGTTTAGCTGCCGAGAGCACAATCACTGCTGTCTAATCTATCGTACAGCCGTTGTTTTGCGATCACCTGTCACAATCTACCTTTAAATTCTGCATCTTGGTATCCTTTACTGTGTTTGTCGTAAAGTGCTTTGTGCTGGGAGACAAAGTGAATCAGTTTATCAGGTGCCGTTTTGGATGATGACGTGTTCATGTACGGAGGCTCTGAGTGGTCAAACAACCTTCTTTTGGCTTTTGATGGATGTGGAAAAACTCTTCTGAAAACGTTAGTAATGGACAAAAGTTTGTGAGTCGACGTTATATCATATTTGTTTAATTGGTATGAGCTTTAGAGGTGCTGGTGGTTTTGTTATCTTTAGACAGAGCCAGGCTGGCTGTTTCCCTCTGTTTCCCGCCTTTAAGCTAAACTAAGCAAAGCAGCTGCTGGCTGTAGCTTCATATTTACCGGACAGACTTGAGTATGGAATCAATCTTCTCATCTAAGTCTCAGCAAGAAAGCGAAAAAAGAATAAAAAAATCTCCCAAAATGTGCCAAACTTCCTTCAAAGAAGGGGATCACAGCTTCGACGCTTGAAGCTTGAGAAATGACTGAGCTCTGACAAAGACGACGTTACGCATCACATTCAGACGCTCATCGATCTCAGATTCCCTGAGCGTGATCGAGGCACAGAAGTTCGCATCAGTACAGTCTAGAGTTACTCGGTGCTGTAACGAGAGTTTAGTAACAGCGGTCCATCGCACAGCTACAGTCCTGACGCACTACAAGGAGTCCTCTGTTACCATCGGTGGCTCTGGATCCATGTCGACACCAGAGAGCCGGATCGGGTTTATATCCCCCGTGGTCTTGAACGTGTACAGCTCATTGTCCACCATCCTGCGGTCCTGGAAGCCGAGGCTGTCCTCCCGGTTGATAGGAGTGCGCGGACGGGGCGGGAGGAAAGAGTCAGCCGGGTCCAGGAACGTCTTGAAGTGTTCCATCTCAGGCTCGTGGTCCGGTTCTTTGATTACAGGCAGCTCTGCGTCAGTGGGGCCCATAAACGTGTTATACGAGTCCACCGGCATCGTGTCGAAGTGGTCCTGCATGCTGTCAGCGTAGCTGGAGTCACCCAGCAGGTGGCCATACACCATCATCTCATCTATGGAGGCGTAGACGTGGGATTCGTTATCGGACCGAGCTTTGGTGAAGTGCCTGTCACCTGGGCGGAAGATGTTCCCTTTGCCCATGTAGATGGATGCCTCCCTGTCCATTTTGTCTTTTTTCTTTTTCCTGTTTGAAAAGATGAAGGCAGACCACAAACAATCAGAGTCAACAAAAGTTGCCAGCAGTTACAGACAAATGTTACATAATAAAGCCAAATAAATCATCTCGAAAACAGTTAATGTCAAAAACATGATACTTATCTAACCCGCATAGAAACCAGCGCCCGTATTCATCAAACCTCAAAGAATTACTCTTAAAAGGAGCAGTGTGTAGGATTTGGCGACATCTAGCGGCGAGGTTGCAGATTGCAACCGACTGAAACTTCTCCCGTGTGCCAAGTATGTAGGAGAACTACGGTGGCCGACAAGAAAACGTGAAAATGCGAATGGTCCTATCTACACTCACCGGCCACTTTATTAGGCATACCTGTTCAATTGCTTGTTAACACAAATAGCTAATCAGCCAATTACATGGCAGTAACTCAATGCATTACGTCATCTAGACGTGGTGAAGACGACTTGCTGAAGTTCAAACCGAGCATCAGAATGGGGAAGAAAGGGGATTTAAGTGACTTTGAACATGGCATGGTTGTTGGTGCCAGACGGGCTGGTCTGAGTATTTCAAAAACTGCTGATCTCCTGGGATTTTCACGCACAACCATCTCTAGGGTTTACAGAGAATGGTCCGAACAAGAGAAAATATCCAGTGAGCGGCAGTTGTGTGGACGGAAATGCCTCGTTGATGTCAGAGGTCAGAGGAGAATGGGCAGAGTGGTTGGAGATGATAGAAAGGCAACAGTAACTCAAATAACCACTCGTTACAACCAAGGTATGCAGAATACCATCTCTGAACGCACAACACGTCCAACCTTGAAGCAGATGGGCTACAGCAGCAGAAGACCACCCGGTACTAGCACCGGCCACTTTTTTAGGTACATCTTGTACCTAATAAAGTGGCCGGTGAGTGTAGAGTCAGTGTTTGGTTTGTCCGTTCTGAGCTACCGTATAAACATGGCGGCTGACTCCGTGAAGAGGACCCGCTCCCTAAGTAGATATAAACGGCTCATTCTAAGCTAACGAAAACACAATTCTTATTGTCAGGTGATTATACACTAAAGAAAACATGCTTATTGATATTTTATTCAATTTCTGCCACTAGATCCACCTAAATGTTACACACTGTTCCTTTAAAAATGCACTTAAGTATGGAGTCTCAAAACTGTCAAAACAGTCAAATATTTTCACGTGTCAAAAATATAATTAAATACATCAATAAATAATATCAATAGTAAAAAAAAAATTATAATAACTGTAAAAGAAGCTATAAAGCTTTTTTTTCAATAACTATAAAATAAATTAAACATTTATTTTATTATATTATATTTTTATATTCTTCAATTTTCTTTTTGGGCTCTTTAGTTTCCTTTTTTTGGGGGGTCTTGACAAACATTGTATCATTTATCTATTACATATCTAACTAAAAATATTTTCAGTGTATACAGTTATATTTTTGACTGACAGATAAGCCAATTTAGGAGTACAAATTTCTGCACTGAAAGAATAAAATACATTACATTACATTACATTACATTACATTACATACTCAACATTTACTTGTTCAATCTTTAAAGAGGACCTATTACAAATAGGTAACATATAACACTGCTCCTGAACTGCCTGAAATGTCTTGCTTGAAGTCCCGCCTTTTCTTCCGTAACATAGTGATGCAACAAAGTAACATATTTGCATAACAGCTAATATGACATGGAGCTGGAAGAAAAATTGTGTCGTATATAAACGGTATATTAAATATGGACCAAGATGTTGCAAAAGATCAGCTACAGGTGTACTCACCTTATGACGAGGCACACAACAGCCAGCACTATGAGCATCAACAACAGAAGACCTCCTGCTACCCCGAGGAGGATGGCCAAGATATCTGCAGAGGTAAAAAAAAGACATGGTAGAGTTAAGTAATTTACTTTAGTAATTTAAGGGATTTCTGTGTGTGTACAAGGCGTAAACTTAATCCTGCTTGCTTACTGGTCTTCTTCTCCAGAACGATTTTGGTCATTGCACTGAAGTGGCCCGCCTCTGTTATACAGTTGGACATGTTGACGTAAAAACTACGCTGCACTGTCAACTTCTCCGCCTCCTGGTCCTCCCTGCGGTCCATTAGGACCCCATCTTCATCCAGCATCCTCACACTGATGCGGGTGTGCTTGTCATTGCATTTGGGCTGGCTGACGTTGATGAACTGCACGTGCGCCCGGTACTGGCTCGGCAGGGAGACGATCCAGGATACGGTGAGCAAAGGGTTCATGCCTTGAGGCCAGTTGGGGGTGGCCAGCAGGGTCGGAGACGAGGCCTTTGGACTGACTTGGTAAATAATGGTCTCTAAAAAAAAGGATGGAAATCATCAGTGTCAGTACTGTATCCTCCAGCATTTGTGGTACAATAGCGCCACCGTGTGGAATTTGAAAGTAATATGAATGTGCTCTATTTGACCATAATTATAGTGGAGAATCACAGCTTGTAGCAGCATGATAAATGTTAGGAGACTGCAGATACAGATCCTCTAATAAGGGAAAACGAAAATTTAAATAATCATTAGCTGCAGTGTATCCATGTTTTACCTGGGATCTCCTCACTGAAGCTGACGTTGAGGAAAGGCCCCCTGGTCTTGCTGAAGTCCGGGACTTTGGCCGTGACGGAGACGTTGGTGTGCACCCGAACTTTCTGGATCACTCCTTTAAAGCAGAAATCTCCAACAGAAACCCCGTCGCTTTCCGCCACATGCAGGGAGAGAGACTTGTTACACTCCTGGCCGGGCAGGGACTGTCGGAGACTCCCCGTGGGCGACACCAGATCCATGGTGCCGTCCTGAGGGATGTTGAGGTGCCAGGTGAAGCTGTGGAGGGGCATCGGTAGACAGGAGTCCAGTTTTGGCACAATGAGTGTAGTCGCAGAGCAGGTCGTCACGTTTTTGCACCCTGTTATTAAAAAGACACAAGTGAGAATATTAAGTTTCCAACTAAAGGAACAGTCAGCAACGATTACATACAAAGGTATCTTGTTACCTCTGGACAGAGCCAGGATAGCTGTCTCCCCCGTTGCCTTTTCTTTTTTTTTTTTTGCTAAACTGAGCTAACTGTCTCCTAGCTTTGGCTTCAAATTCACCGTAAAGACATGAGAGTGGTATCGAACTTCTCATCTAACTCTCGGCAAGAAAGCTAATTTCCCAAAATATCAAACTATTCCTTTAAGACTTAAAGGGGAACTACGCCCATTTTCAAAATTCATAAATGTTATTCCAACCCGGTCTCACGGGAAGGCGTATAAACACCATGACATTACACGGCCACTCCGCGTGTCATGAGTACGCATTTTAGCTTTTTCACATGTCATTTGTACGCCGCTTTTCACGTGTCATTTGTACGCCATGCAAACGTCCACACTTAGGTTGAGGCAACAAAACCACTAACTTAAGTTCAGGAAGAAAAACACTTTGGTAGGGTTAGGGAAAACATCATGGTTGGGCCTAAAAACAGTACGGACGTGACAAACCTCACTCAGGTAACTTAAAGCAAAACACCGGTCAACAACGGCCTGTTTAAAGTCTGGCGTTTGTGGCTTAATGCTTAATTTAGGAGGTGTTCCCCTTTAAATAGACTTTAATATTTCTTTAACTAGGGAACTGTATTAGACGTCAACCGAAAAAAAAGCTCTTTACAAGAAAACAAAAAAAAAGCTACAATCATTTCATGAACATGCAAAATAAAAACCATCTTACCGATAACTTTACTGGCAGTCAGGCGCAGATCTTCATTTGGACAGTCGAGGAAGGACAGTGTGTCCTTAGTGCCTGCAGCCACGATGATCTTCTTCTCAACCTTAGAGTTAATGCTCATCTCACAGTTGGGATCAGAACCCACTTTCTCTACCTGCAGGGATACTCCTTGGTGTTTAGTTAGATCCACCGCACACAGAACTAAGAGAGAAACACAACATGGAGGGATTTTAGTGATCATAAAGGAAGTAAAACACAAGCAAATTGGTGTCTCTCAGTAACCTGGTTATTTGAGTGCTTGTACTGCATAACTTCCAGATGTCAAGTTTTACCACTGTACAGTACCTGGATGCCCACTCCTCATCACAGAGACTCTGTACTTCAAGGTGAGTCCCTGTAGCGTCCTGTTGGTTTCACAGTTCTTCAGCACCATGTTGAAGTTGCCCTGCTGATGCTGCGGCTGAGGATCCGTCAGGGTCAGTTTGGTCATCTTCTTGTCCTCTTTCTGGTACGCCACCTCCACGTCACCGTTGAGGCACTCTGGAGCCGTGTGATCGCTGAAATGCATTGTGTAGTTGTGCATGCCGGGCACCGTGAAGTCCCACTGCATCGACTGGTCATCAGGGAAATCGCCGGGGTAGTTGGTTGAGATGAAGTCTGTGTTTGACACGCCTCGTGGTAGGTTGACTTTCACTATGGCAACCACTGGAGAGAAACAAGGAGAGAATGATTGTGAGCTGAAGAAATCTGATGTTTGATATGTAGTCTTCTAGTCCCATGTGGGATGGATCACTTACTGCTGGTCTCAGGTCCAACATGGAGTTTGATGTCAACGGGTTCAAGCTTCCTGTCGCCAGGCACCTGCAGAGTCATACGGCCCTTGTAGAGAGCCAGGACGTTGGTCACAGGTCCTCCTTTGCAAAAGGTTCCAACGGTTGCCGGCCCCGTGCGCAGATAGGTAACAATAGAGTATGTGTGCTCGTCCGGACAGGTCTCCTCGTTGGGAATCTGTCGCATTCCCGGTTCTGGGAAGTCCAGTTGGAAGGCCCGAGTGGAGTCAACTTTCAGATCCCAGGTGAAGGTCCGGTTGAAGTCTGGGAACAGCGAGGACTCGGTCTGAACAATGTTTCCAGGGCAGGAGGTCTCTTTGCAGTCTGGGATTTGTAGAGAAGAATATATAAGCGATGGGGATTTACAAAGAGTTGTGTGTCAACCAGGATTCAAACAAATGCATCATTAAAGCATGAAAACAAGTCAAAAGACATGACAGCAAGATGGCTCCTTCATGGTGGACATATTTGCTTGATTAACCTTTTTACTTTGTTCCTCCTTGTCAAAAATGTACTTGAAGAAAAAGTCAATACTAAATTCATATTTTTTTTTTAAACCTACTGATTTCTCTGTTGATCTCCACACTGAAAACATCCTGAGGTTGAGGACAGGTAAACTCTATGCTGGTGTTGCGAGGATCCTTCACTTTAAGGAATCTCGGGTTGCATATCGGCTCGGGCTCCTTCTTCTCGCATACACTGCAGTCTGGCTCGCTGCCCACCCTGCTGATGATAATGATGGTGTCAGGATCGGGCAAAACGGTCATCATTCTGCCACCTAAAGAAAAAAGTGGTACAATAAGATATTCATCAGAACAAAAATCAAAGAAAATGTTCTGTGAAATGTGGTTCACATATTCACGACCTCCTCAGGATGAATTGTACTAAATTTGGTGGTCCTGTAACTTTTCATCTAGTTCCATCGTCAGGTCAAAATTTGTATTTGTTGCTTATGATTAAATACCAAAAACATAGGTTTACACTATTATGAAACATCTTTGTGTCATTTTAAAGGACATAGGACCAGTTTTTTAGGAATATGTCTTTGATATATTTATGTATTGTTCTGTAAATTAACAGCTAAGTGTTTTTCCTTTCTCATGTGAACAACTGAAGGGAGAGACACTTGCCTCTTGGTGCTGCTTTGACAGTGAATGAGTCCAGTTCACTTTCTTTGGGCAGCTCTGCAGCCACAGTCGTCGTTCCGAGCAGATCCAGTCGAGACACGGTCCCGCCCTTACAGTAGCTGGTAGCTTTGATGTTTCCGTCACTTTTAGTTGTGCTCACTGTGTACTGGTGGCCATCTTGGCATTTTTCTGCTACAGAGATCTCCTTTAAACCACCGGGGAAGTCCAGAGTTAATACAGTCCGCTCTGGTACACTGATGTCCCATGTTACGAATCTGTTAAAGTCCTTGAAGAGGTCGGGGTCAACTTCTCCTGTAGCAGGAGTGCAGGAGCTCTGGGTGCATTCTGGGTAACAAAAGTGATAAAAGTTGGAATTTTTATACAGTTAAACAGGCTACCACAGAGAGTAGTAGACAAAATAAACGTATTCAGCTATAAATAAATAAGTACACATATAAGTAAATGCTGAAATAATTCCAGAAATGAATAAAGAAATATTTTCATTCATGAATAAGCAATAAATATATAAACAAATGCAGAAATAAATACAAAAATAAATGATTAAATTACTAATTAAAGAAAGTAATGGTCTGGGACATAAATAAATAAATATATGTAATTAATCTCTACATTTCTACAAATATTTATTTATTTCCATATTCCTACATTTATCTATTTTTAGATTTCTGTTTATTTAATTATGTATTTCTGAAAAAATACATAAATAAATAAAAGTACGAAATTTTGAAATACAGAAATAAATAATTAAAGATTGTAGAAGTAGATAGAAATGTAGAAATTAATTAAAGATGTTGACTCATTTCCAAAATAATTACTAACATTAATTTTGCATTTAACTAGTGATTTGTGTATTCATTATAGCTTCTATAGATATAATAGGCAACAGCTTTATTGATTTATTTATTTTTTATCAACAAAATCGCTTTAGTTCTATGTTTATTTCTGCATTTATTTAAGTATTTATTAAAAAAAATTGTGAGGATTAAGTCATTTTTTGTCTTCCATACATGAGATTTTAATACAAAGTTAATCCAAAATTACCAATCCCAAATTCAGATGTAACTGAAGTAAATATTTACATGAAGCCTCCACAGTTCTCACCCATTTTCTTCTCCATCTTCACGCTGTAGACATCCTGAGGTTTCAGGCAGCTGAACTCCAGAGAGAATTTTTCAACGTTGGTCAGCGTCTTCTCTGTGGGGCTACAGTCGGGAGTGGGGCCATCAACAGAGCACACTTCACATTCTGGTTCCTTGGGACCCCGGCTGACGACCACAGTGGTGCTTGAATCAACGGTTATAACCATCGTTCGGCCCTCTAAAGGCGGGAGAGAGTGAGACAGACGCCAGGATTGTAGTAATAGTGTAAAATCTGTTGCAACTCCAACTAACAGTGTTACAGGCTTTCTTAAAAGGGACTGTTTGTAAGAATCAGAAATTGGTTGTAACAGCGACACCTGTGGCCGTTAAGTCCAGTGTCCTGTTGCTCGCGCTCGCCCGTGTGCACGCGCTACCTGAATGTGAGCGAGCATCCGTCAAAACAGTGAGGCGACACACGTCAGCTAAAACCACAATATCACTCTATATTTCACCTGCTTGGCAGTAATGTTAGCTGACCAGACGAAGGTCTCTCCATGAATCACTGCTGATCCTAGTGTTGGCTTTTCCTGCTTCAGCCTCCCGGCCGCGGTTCGGAGGGAACAGAGGAGACAGCGACACCCGGTCGGAGACGATAACGTAATTCGTTGCGGAGCCCCGTCACTTCACAAGACACGGGAAACCTCTGTTGGTCTGGAGGAGCTGCAGCATTTATTTCTGCACAAATGTCCACTGTACATTCACTAGATATTCTCAGAGCTAAACTAACTCTTCTGCAGTGTGTAGTGTGCGTGCATGCATGCACGTGAGAGGTGGAGCGAGCTGAGTGAAGGCAAGCAGGCAGAGGAGCAGAGTACAGCAGAGACTCCGGCCCTGGAGACCAAAGCTACGGTCTCCTCCGCGTCCTACACTGCGGTCAACACTGTTTTGCAAGACGGGCTTCACTAGATATAACTTTGCGGTTTTGGTGCTTCCATGTAGTTTGTGTTGGAGTCTGAGTCTGAACAGCGTAGCCACACGCGAGCGCGCGTGGGACACCGACCCAGATTGATTTATAGGTGTAAGAAGTTACAAACAGTCCCTTTAAAAGAGTTTGAATTCAGTAATATTTTCTTACTTAGTGGTCCAGCTGAAGCCTGGAACAACACAGGTTCGACCTGAGCATCTGGTTTAACTTGCAGAGTTACAACAGCTTCACTGGTCAGGTCTAAACGAGTCACAGAACCACCTCGACAATACTGAGTGTGGTCCTTGCCGTTTGTTTTGGATGGGATCATCAAATACTGAAATCCATCAGGGCATGGTTGTGACGTCTCCATCAGCCCATCTCCAAGGACGTCCAGACCCACAACTGTCTTCTCAGGTGCCTTCAGCTTCCAACTGAAGTCTCTGCTGAACCCTGTGAGGATGGAGGGTTGAGTTCCTACTGTTATAGGGCTGCAGGCGTCCTTAGTGCACTCTGGATTAGAATCAAAGGCAAGAAAAGATGCACAGATGGTTTAAGAATTAGAAGAAAAAGAAAGAACAGGGGGTCTTTAGGGGGAGATAGCAGGTCAGCAGTAGATGTCTCATAGAAGTACACCATCTGTACATCATCTGAAAGCTGGGAACCTGAAGGTTAATTTGAGATGCAGCTCAGCACTGTGTGAAGTTCCTCTAGTCATAAATCAAAAATAAACATGAATGAATGAATTGATTATGTAAAATAAATTGTAAAAGTGTATAAGGGCTTAGAACATTATGATAGAAGAACATGATGGCCAATCACATGCTCCATTATGTGTCATAATTTGTTGCTGCAAATTTTGAGTTGGTACCATTTGTTACACAGATTTGGTGCTAAATTTAAGTATTTTTTACTACTTGAGAATTGATCAAAGTGATCAATAATTCCTCCAAAATACAACATTAAGATAACAAAACTTTGAGGAACACCATAGGAGAAAAAGCCATGCTGTGATTTGGTATCAAAAACTTTTGACATTTGGAGATTTGTGCAAGAATTGCATTTTCCGGTGATAGATGGCGAGCACTTCTGTTCTGGAAACTGCTCGGAAACCCCCTTATTGTCAATATACCTAAGAAAGCCTAGGTATGTTTCATATAGGATATATCCTCTGAATGCTCTAGGCCTCTAGTTTGTGGTTGTAAAGTTTCATGAGGCTGTGATTATCCTAGAGTTCACCACAGGTCATTTTATACAGTGAGGTCAAGTCTAAAAAAATAGGTCTCACTACAATGAAATGACTACTATTGGGACTAACATCATCACACATGAATATTTATTGGGCTCATTGGATCCACAAGAGTTTCAGCTTTACAGTGATACCCAATTTATGTAATTCCAAGACTGTTTAGGGACCCCAGTATGCAGAAATATTCAAATACACCATTTTAGAATAAACCAGAATAGAAAAACTACAAATGAGGCCAGTAAACTCACCAATGGTCTGAGCGATCGTCACCATGTAGGACTGTACAATCGTCTGGGTGCAGTTGAACAGCAGTGTGACCTCCTCCTCGGGTACCAGAGTCAGAGCGGACTGGCAGGATGTCTGTGTGTCATTCACCCCGCTCACTTCACACACAGCACATTGATCCACCGGCAACTCGGGGGACACCGTCACCTTCACCGTCACCGTCGAGCCTTTGGCTGGTCGGACCGTCGTCTGTAGGCATTCTGAAGGAACAGATCACAGGGAGTTAGCTGCAAATAGCGTAAAGATGTTGTAAGCTGTGATCAGTAATCTAAAGATATGCTTTTTGATTAGGTTGAGGAGAAGATAGAATAAGATAGATAGATTAAAATAGATACTTAAGGTACAGTGTGTAGGATTTGGTGGCATCTAGTGGTGTGGTTGCATATTGCAACCAACTGAATACCCCTCCACTCACTCCTCCCTTTCCAAGACTGCGGTAACGTGAGCCGCCGAGTGCAAAACCGCGGTAACGCCGTTCGCCTCGCTCAGAGACCATCCTTACCATAATAACACTACTTTATGAGCAACGTAGGTCAAACGGCGGCTGGCGGTACCACGGTTTTGCACTCTGCAGCTCACGTTACCGCAGTTTCACAAGCGTGTCGGAGAACTACGGTGGCCTTTGGGTAACGTAAAAATGCAAAAGGCTCTCGCTAGAGCCAGTGTTTGGTTTGTCCGTTCTGGGCTACTGTAGAAACACGGCGGAGCAACATGGCGGAGTCCGTGAAGAGGACCTGCTCCCTATGTAGATATGAAGTCCCCCAAAATGTTACACACTGTTCCTTTAAGACTCTTAAAGGTTATTGAATATAAAGATGCTTTTCGTTGTCTAATATGATTGTAAACCGGATATCTTTGTGTTTTGGATTGTTGATCAGACACAACTAGACGTCACCATTTCAAACAGCGACAGACATTTTTCACTATTTTCTGACACTTTGCAGACAAAATGATGAGGAGGAGGAGGAGGAGGAGAGGAAGGAATCAGATGAGTGGACATCAGAACACTGTCCAGCTCTCCTGTATAACAATTTAAGGTATCAACTCAACACCTTCAGCAATATTTAGGCTGCAAGAAGGAACAAAACACACACAAACGGTCGGACAGTTTGCTGTTGACACTTGAGCAAACATGAGGCAACATGGTGTTATCAGGCACACCTGTCCACATGTTGTGTAGCGCCGGAGCAAAGCAAATTAATTGACTTGACATTATCGTGAGTCATCTGAGCGCTGAGTAAGAGAGGAACTCAAGGTGAACCAGTTTTAAAAAGTAACTGCTGTTTCTGTGATATACGACTCTCAGGTGGCAAATTCAAACTTCCCCTTTTAGGGAAACTGCCTTTTACAATCTATGATACTGTTACGGTTTCATCTGTAATTTGATCACATCAGCAGCTGTAAAGCTACAGTTATTGTAGCTTTAGTTTCACCTTTGTACCAGTTTTGGTCCAAACTGTGGCTCCAGCAGCTCGAGTGGCTTTAAGGGCCTTTTCTGTCTCAATATTTTTATACTAGAGCTCAGCTAGGCCGATACAACGGTAGATAATATACTGAGTATCGGTATCTGTGTATGTGTCAGCCAATAAGTAACAAGAAACTGCAGCACAGAAATGCCAATTATAGGTTTTAAAGGTAATTTAGCCACAGTGTCTCCATTACAAGTGTAAAATATCCCGCTTAGTATGTATCTCAGTATGTTTCTTGGTCACAATTCAAAAATAAAACAACTCTAATGGATGTCATGTCATGTGTTTATGTTTAAAAATAAATATTGGCTGATATATCATTATCGTTTTGTTTTTTTAAATCCCAAATATTTATATTGGTATCAGCCCCAAAAAAACTGTATCGGTCGGGCTATATTTCATACTTTAATGCTATTTCTATTGGAATTTTATTAGGAATAAACTTATGTTTTAGAGAAATACATTTTCTGTTTCTATTCTATTGATTTTGCTAAAACTTCTTCTTAAATAAGCAAACCGTAGAAATGATAAAAAGCCAATATATACCCCAAAAAAGAAAAAGAAAGAACAGACATACCCATACAAAGCATATATATATATACAGTATATATATACTGTATATATATTTTTGCATGCACAGATACTTACTGCCTTGCTTTCCACAGATTCCTGTTTACCAAATATAATATAATATACACTTATTTTTTATCTTCAATAAAATTTAAACAAAGTCCTACTTGTTCTATTTTGTTTTAATGTAGGCTACTTCAAAATACCCCATTTGGCCACATAAAGATCGGCTATCTCTCATTCTGAAAGAGCCATTATGCTGATATCTAGATCACATCTGAAGCTCTACAGTCCATCATTATTAGTTTAACACTAAGTTTAAACAGTCTTGGATTGAAATAAAAACATACAACTTGAACAATCCCAAATACATTTATGGAACCTTCCTCCATTAAGTCTGGCGTAAAGGCATTTCCCAAAAGCATAAATGAATTAATCATAATGTTATTGAAATTTACATGAACACTGGTGGCGTTCTTCTGGCTGCAAAAATTCACTTTAATGTGTTTTAAATCATGTGCGTGGTAATCTGCACAAGTCCACACATTAAAAAAACCCAACAGGAATTCACAATGTGAACTTGCAAGGACATGAACGCAACACAGAGAAATACTACAGCACTCAAAATGTTAAGAGACCAGAGGGGGTTTCTAGTGACAGTAAACAACGGGTGTGTCGAGGATGTCACAGGGTTCAAACTATCATATTTAGTGGGGGAAAATAAATAAGTTTATATAATTTTACACTATAAAAGAGGAGAAATTCATGCTGCTGATGACTTTTCCCCTAGAAATTAATAAAGTAAGTGGGGGAAGAAGAATGAAAGATAAAACGACCAGCCAGCTTCACAGCTCAGCAGCAGATTGCAGGTCAATCATTAATGAAGTCATGATGAATTCATGCCTACAGGAAGCTCCATAAATGCCTCATAAAACTTTTGAAAATGGAGGTCTAGAAGTCAGACTGAATGTGAGCTTCAGCCGCTCGTCTCCACTGTCAAGACAATCAATCACGTATTTAATGTTAATGTCCTATATTATCTTTTAATGTGTTGACACAGAGCTTTTAAACACAGCTCACTTGACCCAGAGTGCTTTAGAGGAGTGCATCTTTGTATTGGGTTTCGCCTGAGCAAGTTTAATCACAATAGATGGTGGTGTCTAGAAGGTAACCCCCAAGTTGTGAACATCTCGCGAGATGGTTGAGGTTAGGCAATGACCTCGAATGATTAAGGTTAGGATAATTAAATTTAATATTAATTTAAAATTTAAAAACAAATTATTTAATATTATTTTTTGTCAATAAAAATAACATATATAAACATTTTTTTTAAATTAAATTAAATTTAAAATTAAATATTAAATAACATATATTCTTAGAAAATACCATACTTATATGGGGAGAAAAATCAATGTGCAATATAATTAGCTGCAAAATATGTTGACTGTTGCCATACATAAGAGGTGCTACAAGCTCCGAACATGTTTCTGATTAACTGCATCTGTAAAATAATGTATATTTAAAATGTATATTGTGATTATTTTGTGATTATTTTTTGTGAAATGTAATTATTCATTAATATGTAATTTAGCTTTGGCAATAATGTAACCTGAACATGCATGCCAATAAAGCTTATTTGAATTTGAATTTGAATATAAGGTTAGGATATGTCGTTGGGCAGCAAATCTCGCGAGAGTTTGTTGTTCGCAATTTGAGGGTTGCCTTCCAGACACGACCAAATGAAACCACAGCGTTGTGCAGTTTTTTTAGAAGGTAAAGCTACTAAAAGCACTAAAGTTAGAAGGGGAACAGGTGAATTAGGTCGTCGGGCAGCAAACCTCGCGAGAGTTCTTTGTAATTTGGGGGTTATCTTCCAAACACGACCACAATAGACAACATGTACTCTCATCTCAGGTGTGTGTTTGACCCAATTGGCACAAACTCGACATGAAGCCACAATGTTGTACAGTTTGTTTTTTTGAAAGTATAAAAAGCACTAAAGTTAGAGTATAAACAGGTGAACAAAGCTTCACTGCACAATAAAACCACCATGTGTGTATTTTATAAAGAGAGATTATTATCTCACCTGAGGAGTCGAAGAGAGAAGTCAGAAACAGAAGTCCTCCCAGCAGCGCGCAGCTCGCACACAGCTGCATGCTCACTACAAAATGAAGATTTTCCTGTTTTCTAAAAAAAATAAAATGTAAAAAGGTTTAAAAAGATAGTTTAAAAAGGTGCAGCTTCTCTCTCTCAAATGCACAGTTGCATTTTCCATTCACGTTCCGTTGACAGCCACTTCCTGCTCTGCGTTATAGGAGGGCGTGGCACACAGGTAGGTTAGGTTACCTGCCCAAACTTGACTGGTGAAGAAGAGGATGAGGAGGAGGAGGAGGATCCAGGTCCTACAGTTGTACCCCTGAGCAGAAACACTGCAGTAAAGACCTCTGATAAGAGTCCTTATGTGACTCCCCTTCTCTCTGTGTGATGCACAATGGGTGCCCTATTTATAAGCAGCCAAACATGCCAAGGATTGTTGGCATGCTGCAGTGTATCCCCAAAATGAGGCAGAGAGGAAGAAGGGTGTGGAGACAAGAGCTCAGAGTAAATGTTTGAATACACAAATTAATAGACACTGTAAACAATTGCTGTTAATTTACAGCAGGATTTCAACAGTATTAACCTGTTATTGCTAAAAAAACAGTGATTTACTGTTAATACAAAAGAAAACCTGTTAAATTACGCTCCGTTTTTTAACTGAACTATAATGCATTCTTAACAAACAGCACTTTACTGCTGATCAACTGTCTAAAGTATCATCAGTAACAGTTTCATGCAGTATTTTTTTTTAATTCTGGGACCTGATCTGCACATGTGAGGCTTGTACATTGTCCATGATTGTAAAATCAGTGAATTAGCTTTATTGTTCTCACATGTTGTTCTGGTTTGCATTCTGTGCTCAGCTATAGACATACATTTTGGGAAAAGTGTCAACAAGTCTATTATAGCCTTTTTCCTAACAAGTGCCTTTAATTATATTTAGTGTGACTATTCCTATGTCTGTAACCTGCTAAGTCTATTCATCTAGGCAAAAAATAATGTTGTAAAAAATACAACCTAAATAGTGCATTAAAACAAATCAGTAAGATAAAAGAAAGGTGAAAAACAGCTATATAATGTATCTTTAAACAGTAAATTAACTGTAAAATACTGTGAAATTAATAAAGTTCAAACTGTATTTTTCATTAACAGTACAAAGCTGTAAATTTCAGCGACAGTATAATAATGTTAATTTTACAGTAACATAAAGACAACCCTGCTGCCAATTCTTTACTGTTATTTTACTGGGAAATTCTTAACAGTGTAGATAGATAGTAACTGTATTGATCCCAAGGGAAATTCAGGTTCCCAGCATCACAGTTCCATAGTGCAAAACATTTTAGTAAAAAGGCAGTAAAAAAAAGTTAGTAGTACAAAGTACAAAAAAAAGATACCAGATATAAAAATACAAAGAGATGAAGAAGAAAACTGTTAAAACTGAATATAATGCAGAATAACAGCTGTGATATAAAGTGAATATAGTGCAGAAGAGACTGTTAAAAGTGGGTATAGTGCATTATTATCCGTCCTGCAGATAAGATATGTTTGAATAAACAAATTAATAGTATTATATGCCACCATACAAACTCTGATCACGCAAAGGGAGATAAACAGTAAATTAAATCCCTATAAAGTCATATTTCTGGTGACAAATGAGCAATATGGTTATATTTAAAACTCAGGTGTTGCTTGGTCAGCTGCGTTTTTTTTTCCACCATGAAATCCAATCCAAATTTATTAATAAAGCACATTTAAAAACAACAAAAGTTGACCAAAGTGCTGTACAATTATACATAAAAACATAAAAAACAACACATTAAAAAACTAAGACCAATTTAAAACCAACAGGACATTAAAATAATAAGAGCGTTAAGACCAATAGGAAAGGAAAAAAAGGATTAAAATAGTCAACTCTCATGCCGAGCCAAAGCCAAGGAATAAAATATGATGAAAACGTTGTTAGCTGTGTGTGTGCTTGATGTGTGATAGTAGTAGGTGTATATAGTGTGGATAACACTCCCATGTTGCAGAGATTCTCCTCCTGCCTCCACATGCCTCGTCATGACGCAGACATTCCTGCACAGAAACATACCTGGGGGCAAGACCACTAGAAACACACATTTGTGTTACATTTTTTGAAACGTTTAGCTTTTATGTACAGAAAAAGTTAAATGCAAAATGCTTCAAATTAACCCTCAGTTTTAATCCACGTAGCCTAATTTCAATTTTCAATTTTCTCGTTTAATCCCCAATTTTAAATCACGTACAAATGAAGGAGTAAAAATGGTAAAACAAAATTTAAAATTAAAAAAATATTTTAAAAAACAACTCACTTGTCCTACTCTTTCTGTTGTTGTGAGGACACTTTGATCCCCCACCCCGCCAAAAAGACACACATCTTAACAGTCAAACACAAGTGATCTGACTGAGTTTATTCGTTGAACCAGTCTGACAGCATGTAGAGTGGGCGGTGGTGTGAATTTAACAAGAGGCCTCAGTGAAGAAGCAGCAGCTGTCTCTCACACACTTCCCCTCCCATGTTACTGCAGGTCCACCGCAGCCAAACATGTGCTGTGGAGAGCTGCATGGCTTAAGTTTCTTCAGGGGAGTTCATTGAGAGTTTGACAGAAAAGCAACATTAACTTATTTAAATTATAGGTTGTGTAATTTATTAAATTGTGTTATGAATACTTGTGTATTGACTGTGAAATGCTTTGTCAAAAGTATCCAAGTGAATTTGTTTTATTTTTGTCATCATGTTTGCCGTCTTCTTCCTGGTCTTCGTCTCTTTTTTTCTCAATTATTCATTAAACAGAAATGGTAAATAAAAAAATATGAGACATAAATAAGAGAAGAAACCATGAAAAAAAATCATAGAGTCATTAAAAACAAGAAGAAAACTCAAATACAGACAGTTACAGTTAGTTCTAATCACTTCTTGGCACAAAATACCAGCATCTGTTATTTGGGCCGGTCTGATTCTAGGTCAGGAATTATAGCATGAAGGTGCCTGAACAGTCCACATGAGGGCAGTAACACAAGACATATGAGCAGCATCATGTCATAATGTATTTATGTTTTTATGACCAAGAGGTTTCAGGGCTCCTGTTCAATATTTCCTTCATGCACAGACAAGATCGTTGATTGCAGTAAAGTATACATTAATACATCAGCACCAGGCGTTGCCATGCAGGGTAGAGATAATTAGATCAGTAGATCTAGGAGACTCTTGGTTGGAAAAAAAGCAGGAGTGTTTGTTTTAAATGTTTTGTATGTTTATTTATTCTAATTAATTAAACAATAAAATGTGATTCAGGATTGTTTCTGAGGGCAGATATCTAATGATGCATTAATCATCTCACGACCTTGTGACCCTTTGGACCGACCCCGACCCCGACCTTGACCGCTAGGTTGGAAACCACTGCACTAAACTACCTGTACTAAAGTAATTAAAACAAGCTCCACCCCATTTAGCTACTGTAATAACTTAAAGGTCCCATATCGTGCCCATTTTCAGGTTCATACTTGTATTTTGTGTTTCTACTAGAACATGTTTACATGCTGTAATATTAAAAAAAACCCTGTATTTTCCTCATACTGTCGGCCTGAATGTGCTTGTATTTACCCTCTGTCTTAAACGCTCCGTTTTAGCGCATTTTGACGGAATTGCGACGAAATTGCAACAGAATTCCGTTGCTAGGCAACAGTTTGGGTCCATGTTTACTTCCTGTCAGCTGATGACATTCACATACACTGCAACCAGGAATAAACTGGGACACATTTAGAATGTTTACGTTTAAATCTGTGTAAAGGGTCTAAATATTGTATATTTGTGACATCACAAATGGACAGAAATCCTGACAGCTTGTTTCAAATGCAGAGTTTCTGAATATGGGCTATGTGTTTTTCCCTGTGGATTGAGTGTTTCAATACTTTCACAGTATTTATAAAGGACTTAAGCCTGCTTTGTAATAAAAAAAACATGAAAATCTCACTTTTTTATGATATGGGACCTTTAACAGTACAGTAGTACTCCTACTTTTGATACAGAAGTACATTTTGCTGAGAACATTTCTGTACTTTTACTTAAGTAAGCACGATTTTGAATGCAGGACTTGTTTGGTTTAAAGGATCTGGATACTTCTTCCCAGTGTTGGAAAGTAACTGTACATTTACTCAAGTACTGTACAATGTTGAAGTACTTTACCTGAGTATTTTCTATTTTCTAGTACGTTTTACTTCTACTCCACGACATTTCAGAGGGAAATATTGTACTTTTTACTCCAATACATTTATTTGATAACTTTAGCTACAAGTTACTATACAGCTTCAGATTAATAATAACACATATTATGTGTAATATGAGTTCTAACTTGTGCTAAAAAATACCAGTTGGCCTTGTCTGTTGCCACCCACTAAGCCAGCCAGCCACCTCGGAGGAGTCAGAGGGTCTGAGGAGTCGTTGCCCCCCAAAGAGACCAAAAGCACCAAATGCAACACCCATGAACCCAGATAGCAGCTCCCCTTACAGCTGTCTGCCCCGCACATAAAATTAGACCCCCAGACAGTCGTACTGTACTGTAGGCTCCAGAGGAGGAGATGGACCCAAGTTATACTTCCAGTCTTTACTTTGGTAAGGAAGGAACACACTGAATATTTACCTTTCTAACATAGTTCTTTAGAGGTCATCTATTCCAGCACTCTGTGGGTTAACACAGATCATTATTCAGTATGTGTGTGAGTGTGTTGTCAGTCTGTACAGTATGTTTGCAGTCAATGAAGATCAGATTTCACAGTAACCCGTTCTTTGTGTTTCATATTCAGGAAGCTGTACGAGCTGCAGTAAAGCGGTGTACGGTGAAGGCAGAGCCTGCCAGGCCATGGGACGTTTATTCCACGACACCTGTTTCACCTGCAGCGTTTGCAGTGAGTCCTCTTGACGTGAGATGTGTGGATGTATTGGATCCAAAATATCTTAAAGGCCCTCAAAACCTGACTTAAAAATGTTGTGTATTTCTTTATAAAACTAATTATTCATGACTAAAGTGACAATCAAAATTAAAAAATGTATCTTTGTGTAACTTTTATGGCTGAAATGACAATTTAAAGTTGAACTTTAAACATCAGTATATTATCAAATGTCACGTTATGGAAAATATTCACCTCCCTCCTTGTCCTTTGTTTCAATGTTTAGGTGAAAAGCTCAGCGGGAAGCCGTTTTATACAATGTCAGGAAGAATCTACTGTGAGGATGATTTTTTGGTGAGAATTTACCGTTTCAGCGATACAAATCTAATGTTTGTGTAATATATAATAGATTTGTATCCAGTTTGATAAAAAAAAAATACAGTAATTGACCAGAAATTTAATGAGTGAACTGATTTGTTGTTTAATGTAGTACTCAGGAGCTCATCCATCTGCAGAAGTGTGTAACAGCTGTGGATATTTAATCATGGACATGGTGAGTATGTATTCATTTTCTGCAAATAAATTTGCAAAGTAACTAAATGTAGCAGAGTAGCCTTTATTTCCCTCTGAAATGTCATGGAGTAGAAGTACTATAAAGTAGCATAAAATGGAAATACTCGAGGATAAGTAGTCTACAAGTACCTCAAAATTATACTTGCAAATTGCAACCAACTGGAGCTTCTCCTGTGTGCCAAGTGTGTAGGAGAACTACGGTGGCCGACGCAAAAACGTGAACACACAAATGGCCCAATCTAGAGCGGCTCCGGCTCCATATGTAGATATAAACGTCTCATTTTAAGGCAACGAAAACACAACAATTTGTATTTTCAGGTGATTATACTCTAAAGAAAACATAGGTATTAATATTATATTCCCTTAAATGCCACACACTGGCCCTTTAAATACTTGAGTAAATGACTTGAGTAAATGTACTTAGTTACTTTCCACCACTGGCTCTCACATTGTGTAAAGAAGAACTCATTTTGCCTCGTCAGGTTTTGCAGGCCCGTGGGAAGTCCTACCACCCGTCCTGCTTCCGCTGTGTGGTGTGCAGACGGAGCCTGGAGGGTCAGCCCTTCACTGTAGGAGCAGACAGCAGGGTCTACTGTGTCAGCGACTACCACAAGTGAGTTTCTCATGCAAGCACCTTTACAAGTAGGCTACAACAACAACAATGGGTCAAGCCCTTTAATCCCCACTCCAGACAAAAAATGAAACCAAAACCCAGATATAGATATAAGTCACACCCAGAGTGACTCCACTTCTGAGTTTCTGTGACCTTTTGCTGCTTCATGGTTTCAGGGTCCAGGCTCCTCTGTGTGCTGCATGCAGAGTGCCGATACTGCCGACCGAGGTGAGCTGAATTGGGAGTTTAATTAACGGCAAATAGCGGTAATTGATACTTTAGTTTCTGAGAAATTATTGTAACAATTTCCCTCCATTTGTTGAACGTTTCAGGGGTCTACGGAGTCTATTCGAGTGGTATCATTAGACAGAAATTACCACGTAGAGTGCTACAGTGGTGAGGTCAACCTCATTTGAAGAGCTGGTTGGCTGATGTCTGTGTTTTTTTTCCTGATGGTCTTGTTTTGTAAATGTTAAAACGAAGATAAATGTTTAAGTTGATGAATCTGTAGCATTTTGAACAATTTCCTGTCTGCAATAAAGTCACTCCAAGTCTTGAGTATTGTTTTGTGCTCTCCGTTTGTTATTAGTGTTGTGGTCTGTATGAAATGAAGTGGAATAGTTTACATGGCCAGCAAAAAAATTAGGAAAAACCCCAGAGAGAAATACCTCAGAATTTTAAATAAAAGATCTGAGCCACAAATCTTGCTCACTGTAGCTCAGTCCATAGGGGGACTTGGATTGGGAACCGGAGGGTTGCAGGTTCAAATCCCCGCACGGTCCAATACAGACTGTAGACTGGCAGCTGGAGAGGTGCCAGTTCACCTCCTTGGTACTTTCGGGGTGCCTTTGAGCAAGGCACCAAACCCCAAAACTGCTCCCTGGGTGCTATAAATAGGAGCTTCCCACCTATCCTAATACTAGGATGAGTTAAATGCAGAAAGTAAATTTCACTGTGTGCTGTGCTGTGTTTACAATTTACCTTGTGACAAAAAAGCTGATATTCACATTAATGCTTTTTTAAGTTTTAAGTATTTTATTTGTATTTCTACTATGCAGTTTTATACTGCAGTGTTGTTTTGTTGCCATATTTTTTCTATATGTTGCACTTTCTTCTCTTTTTTTTTAAACAGAGTTTATTTCTGAATTTTGTTAATACAACTCTGACAATCCACTGCACAAACATGATTGGACTGATAGATATCCCACCCATGACAATACCCAGAGGGCACTCAAAAAAAAAAAAAAAAGTGTACAAAAATAAATAAATAAATGCAAACAAATATACAAATAAAATAAAATAGTCATAGTAAAAAATAAATACAAATAATTATATAATAATAGTAATAAACATAAATAAATAAGAATAAATTGTTAGAGGTCTAGGACAGCATTTTCTTCTGTTGTTTTTATGTTTTTGTGAACTACAATTTTCCTCTCTGGTAGACAATGTAGTTGTAAATTATATATTGAAACCTATTCAATTCTCTATGATCAAATATCATCAATATGCATCAACACGTTGCCCTGACTTGTAGTGGATGATATCCCCCCTGAGAAGACAGCACATACATTTACAGTATGCATGTCCCCCTCTTACTGGTCCAGCAGCGACACCATGTGCCAATAATTCAGTATTACAAAAAAAAGAAAAGAAGGAAACTCCCGGAAGAAACTCTGGTTGGTAAATGAACATAAACTCTGATTGAAATGGCGTCAGTCACAGTCCGAGGCTGGGCTCTCTGCACCGTGTCTCTGCTCAACTGGGCCTTTGTTTTCATATCTGGTGCAGACTTTATTCGCTTTATATCATTTAGAGCCATTTACCACAACCTCACCGGAGAGACGACACTATGTCAAGGTAAGTTTGACTGTACTGAACTTGTTAGACTACTGCTGCTGCTGCAGGCTGCTGCAGGCGAACAGGCAACTTTAGTGCAGGAGTTATTAGTGAAAGATAACACGTGTTAAGCTGTAATAGCTGCATAACAGATGTGTTCTATGATATGCTTGAAATTATGGTTTATGGTGGAGCATAAATCTCCATTTTGCCTAGGTAAGGTAGTTCCTGTACTGTAACACACCCCTGAATATACATATAATCACTGATAGTAAGACACAAGTTGAAATTACACGTTTGTACCACAAGGGGTCAGTGCCCGGCTAGCTCAGTCGGTAGAGCATGAGACTCTTAATCTCAGGGTCGTGGGTTCGAGCCCCACGTTGGGCGAACATCCTTTTTTTTTTTTGACCGGATTTGATCTTTTTAGCCTGTGAGGTCTGTTGTTTTTAATTAATTGATTTCATTAGACATTGTCGACGTCAATACCTGTTGTATAATTAAAAATAATCAATAATCAATAATCAATAATAATTATCAAAGTCTGTTGTGAACTGTTCAGCGACGCTTCTTTTATTGTTTTTTTGGCCTGTACGAACATGTCGATTTTACTGCTGTGATGTGGCAGCCTTTTCGTTAGTCAGATCGAGCCCCACTTAACTGGAAACACAAATATTTACTAGATACCAGAAAAAGATTAATTTTAGTTTTACTTCCTTAAATTCAACACAATGAGAGTGAAAAGGAGAACCACACACTTTGCTTGTATTACAGTAAAATAGGTCCATTGTGCAATGGTGCATGGGTTTTGTATACTGTATTGCTGTGGCATGTTTAACGCTTGAGTGCTTGCAAACAAAACTTGTGTGTTTTCAATGCCTTCGTGGATAACAGTGTGTAATTAGACCATGACTGGTTAGATACAGATACAAAAAGACTGCACACTGAAATAAACTTCAGTCAAACCAATTAAAACCAGCAGTAGTTTGTTTATTCTGTTAATATAGTGTATTAATACTGGGTAACTGTATGTACTGTATGCATATATGTAATGTGATTATATTTATATTTGTTTATTTACGCAAATAACTAACTTTTAATTATTGTCTGGACTGTACAGCTTGTTCATTCTAATTCTTGGTTGTCTGAATAAGCTACAGCTTTATTTGAATTTAAAGGTCCCACATCGTGCTCATTTTCAGGTTCATACTTGTATTTTGTGTTTCTACTAGAACATGTTTACATACTGTCATGTTCAAAAAACACATTATTTTCCTCATACTGTCTGTCTCAATATACCTGTAATCATGCTCTGTCTGAAACGCTCCGTTTTAGTGCATTTCAATGGAATTGCAATGGAATTGCAATGGAATTGCGTTGCTAAGCAACAGTTTGGATGCATGTTTGCTTCCTGTCAGCTGATGTTATTTACATACACTGCAACAGGAAATAAACTGGGACACATTTAGAATGTTTATGTTTAAAACCGTGTAATGGTCTAAATATTGTATATTTGTGACATCACAAATGGACAGAAATCCTAACGGCTTGTTTCAAACGCACAATTTCTGAATACGGGCTGTGTGTATTTCTCCGTATATTGAGGGTTTTGATAGTTTAACAGTATTTATAAAGCACTTAAACCTGCTTTATAATATAAAAGACATGAAAATCTCACTTTTTACAATATGGTACCTTTAAAGACTGGAATAAATAATAACACTCAATCAATGGTAGCTGCTTTTTAAGGTTGTACACTATATTTAAGTGCAATATGACTATATTTTTATGCTCAGTACAAAATCCAAATGTAACTGGTTATCAGAATTTAAAGTGACCTTTCTCCTCACATCATTTGCCCACACCTTATAGACTCCATACCGTGGTCGGTGGCCCTGCGGGACAGCTCTGTCCTCGGGTCTCTTGTTGTGGATCTGGGGCTGCTGGCTCTCTTCATCACCCAGCACAGTCTGCTCGCCTGGTCGCCTGTCAAACAGGCCCTCCAATCAGTGCTGGGGCCCCTGAACAGGACGGCATACTGCTTCACCACCGCACTGGCACTACAGGTACTGCAACACAGACTGAGTTATAGTTAGAACATGTTTTTGTTGTGTCTCTGCACCACTCATCATCCTCTTTCCTCCTGTGTTAGATCATGATGCGTTACTGGCAGCCGGTGACTGACGCCCCCTGTCTGTGGTCAGTGCGTCATACACCCTGGAGTATCTGGTTCCCTCTGCTCTGCTTCAGTCTGCACTTCCTCTGCTGGGCAATCATCTGCAGCATCCTCATGCTCTTTGATTACCCTGAACTGTTGGGCATCAAGCAGGTAACTTATCAGTATTTCATTTTAATAAATATTTTCGGTGGTATATCTGCCTTTTTATGACCTCTAGGCCACCAGATGCCCCCGTTACTTTAAGTATTAAACAACAGGTGGAAACGACATTGTGCAGAACAAACATTCAATAGTTTCACCTTTTATTCTTTTCTTAATTACTTCAAAGGCTCTCGCTGATCGGCAGTACAATCAGCAGCTCTTTTGTCCCCTATTTGTCCCAATTTGTGATACATGGGAGCATAAAATATAGGTGAAAATTGATTAGAAAATGAGATTATTCAAGTGAAAATTAACAGCAAAGAGCCAGAGTTATATTTTGTTAAACATCCTTTGGACAGTGCCGTGATGTGACATGACAAAATCAGGTTAAATGTTTCTTTCATCAGAGTTACTACTTTCATCATCGTGGCTGTATTAAGTATGATTAATTTCAATTTCTACAGTTCTACAGTGTACAGATTGATTTGCCATAACAGATGTGCATAAAGTATGTATCACAAAATTTGAAGATGTGCCGTCACATGTAATTCTTAAATTTACATAATGCTGCACTTGATCAGACTGTTAATCAGCCCATTAAATAGGCGTCATCGATTGATATAAGCATCATAGATGTGGGTCAATAGGGGCCTACTACGATGTAAAACTTAAAACCAAAACATTGTAAAACAGAATGAAACGTTTATAACACAAACAAAACAGCTACTTTATGGTTTTTGGCAAAAAAAACTACAACTTCTTTAAGTTTAGAGAACAAAACCTCTTGGTTAAGTTATGGTGTTGTAGGGCCCTACAGACCCACATCTATGGTGCTTATAGTGACCGATAACGCCTATTTAATGGCCTGATAACAGTCTAATCGGCTGGAAATGTGCAATGTGAAATGTATCAAAATACATTTTCTTAAATTATGATTATACTTTCATTACTACCCGTCCGTGTTTACAGGAACAAGCTGTCAGAATTGAACTTCTAACCCAGAATATATATATTTTTTTATATCAGACAAACTTCATCAGGCTCAGATGAAAGCATCAAGAGGATCAGTTAATTCAACAGCCAATTAATTCAACATCTAACATCCACATCTTCATGCAGGATTAAAATCCTCATTTTGATTTGATGCCAAAACAGCAACATGATATTCAAAAAGATCAAACTGAGTGTAGCAGGGAGGAGTGTGTAATCTGTGACAGTGATTATGAAAACCTCTAAAATGTTGCTTAAATAGATAGACTTGTTATTGCTGCTGCTGCTTGACCTAATTCATCTCTCTCATCCTCCCCCTATGGTTTCTCAGGTGTATTACGACTGTCTCGGTTTAGGGGACCCCCTGTCTCACAAGTCACCTCGCGCCCAGCGCCTCCTGTCTCACCTCCGCCACCCGGTGTGCCTGGAGCTGGGCGTCGTGCTGTGGCTCCTGCCGGCCTTGTCCCTGGACAGGCTCCTGCTGGCGGGGACTCTGTCAACCTACCTGGCCCTGGCACACTCTCTGGACAAACAGGATTTATCCTACCTCTGCGGCCAGCTTAACAGCAAGCTGCAGCTCTTAGCTGACACCAGCGACCACAAGGAGAAGTGAAACGAACGTCCTGCTGTGATGTGAAGCCGACTGCTGTCTTAATACTAACCAGAAATGTTGTTCTGAAACTGAGTCTGGGTATCTGCTGCGCTGAATGCTAATAGCAAATGCCCACACTCAAGTTGACACTGTAGTTTTTAAAGTTTTCTTTTCACTGTATATGTGGTTTCAGAAAGGAGGAGTTTTATTACAAAGGAGATTTTATTCCACTATTTGAAAGCACAATTATTTTTTGGGGGATATCTCTATATTCTGATTAAATTTAGGAAGAAAAAATCTTAAATATATTCAGAATATAGAGGGTTTTATTGCTAGATTTTGTAATGAAACGGTTACTACACTGAATTTATTTTGTTTATCATATAGTATATTTTTTATAGGCTATTACATTCCATGTGCCTACTGCAGGTATGCTGTATTTCTACGCACACTAACTAACTACAAGTTGAATTGTCCTTGAAAGTGAATGTCACACTGAGATTTCACACTGTCAAATGTAGCTTTGTTTTTCATCATTTTGCAGCTATAATGAAAAACAATGGCGTTTCTGAGATTATGAATGTATTTGTTCAGTTGCTTCATGCTGTGTCGACAGTAACGTCATGAACAAAGTGAATAAAGTTGGTATTATCATGCCCTTTCTAAATATTAAAGTATGTCATTAATTCTCAAACTTCAAAATACTGTAATCTTTGATTTAACATGTATTGGATGCTAGTGTTAGTTGTCTGCATTGTGGCCTCACTGTAATGACAATAATAATGACTTTCAGTATTTTCATGTTGAATAAATGTAATAAGCTGTACTGTAGGTGTGTGACATGTTTATTTCTTATATCTAATCTGCCTTCTTATTACGTGTGTTGTTTATTTTTAAGAGCCAAAGCAACAGTTTGAGAAATTACTTTTGGTTTATTTGTACTGTTTTACTTTAACTTTATATAAGTTACTGGCAATTTTACTATATATATATAAATATATAAATATATATATATATATATATATTTTTTTTTTCAAGGTTGTTTTCATATATGCAATTTATAGTTCGTTATTAAAATAGTTTATACAATTTTTTAAGTAGTTGAGCTTAGAGATTAACACAATAAGTACACTAGAGAAAACAACTTCAGCATTCAAAATTGAAATAAAATTAAGAAAATTAAAAATTAAAAAATAATGATAATAAAAATAATAATAAAAAGGCGGAATAGAATAATTATTATTAATAATAATAATAACAATACAAAGAGAAGAAAGTAATAATAATAATAATAATAAAAATAATAAATTAAATAAACAAATAAGTTAATATAAAAAAAGGAGGGGGGGGGGATATATATATATATATATATATATATATATATATATAGCCAAGTTAAGGCAAGGGAACATACATTCAGTTGCCAGTTTATTACAGTAGATACACCTACCTAAAACAAATGCAGTCCAATATAAATCCCAACAATTTAACTGTTTGATGATTTTGTGGGATGTTGGCTAGTTTTGTGGTGCTGTTGAATTAGGTTATGTTTTATATTCACTTGTCTTGTTGAAATACGGGCCCAGTCTCATTCCTCTGTTGGGTGGAACAAGCATTATAGGAAAGTTGCATGTTGTGTCCTGACATGAACAAAATGCAAATCAGGACTGAAACTAGTAAAGTAAAAAACAAAATGCTATATGAGGTTGATGATGCCTGTTGTACCTGAGGTAAACTCCTGCAGCTCTTTCTGCTCTGCTGACACCCTTCACACCCCCCTCCACCTCCACCTCTCCACCTCTTTTCCAATTAGCCCTGCAGGATGCAGGGATGAGGCTGAGGGTGGGGGTGGGGGGGGTTGTTCCCCGGGCAGACGGCTCTGATGTTCTTTAAACGCCTTTTCTTAGGTCCGACAATATGGTGTGTGCCACTAAACTCTCCTGACGGAATTTAATGTAATTAAGGGATTACAGTGCTGCAGCTCCAAGGCTGGAAATATTTACTATAGACTGCCGGCGGAGGTGTTTGCATGCTCTGATGCACAGTCGGGTCGCAGCGTCTTTTTCTTTTTTAAAACCACTCGTTTTGACAGCATAGATTGTTATTGTAGATCTGTTAAGTTATTGGCGAGGGGAGATTTTCCGTCGAGGAGTGGAGCTCATTACGCACAGCCAAGACGCACGAGTGGAGATGACAACTATAAAGCGGATACACTAATATCTTTGGGTTTATGGTGAGTCTAATTTAACACTTCCATCATAAATATTACTCTATAGCAGAGAGAGGTTTTCTGTTACAGGTGCATGATGTGTTACAAGTTATTTTGTGTAAAAGATGAAAGTTGGACTCAGTTGGACAAACTAGGACTTCAGGCTTGTATTGAGAAATGTTGTGATTCTGCATTGATTTGCATCTTTCTATATACTATTAAACATTGAAAATACATTGCAACTTCATATTACACATGTGGAGTTTGGAGTTTAATACTGTATTGTGGCCTAAAAGTTAACTATGTGGGTGATGTTCACCTTGATTTATCATGGTTGTGAGATAGAACTGATTTTAATTCATTGTTTCCTTATTTGCATACAATTCTCAGAGGCTCTGAAGACGAACGGCAACCATCTTTGTCCGAAACCATTTTCTGTTATGGCTGTCTCCTCTCTGCCGGAATGGAAGCAACTCCTGCTGGAGAAAAAGAGGAGAGAGGAGGAGGAGAGAGATAGGAGGGAGAAAGAGGAGGAGAAGAAGTTCGCCAGCATGCCCGCCTGGAAGCAAGGGATCATCCAGCGGAGGAAGGCGAAGCGGGACAGCTTGGGTGACAGGGAGAAGGAGAGAGACGTCTGTCTGCTGCAGGTGGATATCAGATCTGCGTCTGACGGCCTGAGTGACACAGACAGCTTTGTGACGGGCAATTTGGAGAGCGAAACGTCACTCAGTCCAGATCCGGGGCTGTGGCTGGATGGAGACCTCAAACAAGCCGGTCAGGTGTCTGAGGAAACTCTAGTTCCATTCCATGAAAACCCATTTATTCTCACGCAGAGTGCATGGAGGAAGGGCAGGGATGGAGAAGGCGAGCCGGAAGTTAAGGAGAAATTGAGCTCCAGGGGTCAAGATGGGGAGTCGGGAAGAGGAAGAGATATCGAGCTGAAAATAGAGAGATTCAGAGATGCGAGTGAAGGACGGGAGAAAGAAAGGAGCAGGGACAGGAGTCAAGGAAGAGAAAGAGAGAATAGCAACCAGTGGATAGAGTCAGTTAAAGATGCAGTCAGGGAGCGGGAATTCCTCAAAGTTAGAAAAGACGAGGAGGAAAAAGAAACAGATTTACCATGCAGTGCGTTTTCTCCACACGTCCAGTGTCTTCGGACCATCCGAGCCGACAACATCATCATCATCGAGCAGGAGAGGAAAACCAGTGATGAGAGAAGGGCTAGATGGAGGGAGGCGGAGAGGCCCGAGGAGGACCACCAGGGGAAGAGAGGGATGAAGATGGACCTGAGGGAGATCCTGGCCGGAGGAGGGAGCATCACCGAGATCCGAGCCTCCGAGGTTCTGATCATAAAGCCCTCGGCGAGTCCTGAAGAGAGGAGTCCGGAGGGAGGAAGAGGAAGGAGAGGTTCGGGTAGGGAGGATGGAGAGATAAAGTTGGATGGAAGGAAGGAGAGTTTTGGCAGGGAGCTCAGAACGGACATATCGTGGCTGAGAGAAAAAGAGAAAGAGAGACCGTGGGGCCACGCGACGGTCATCAAAGACGAGAGGAAGGTGAGCTTGGATGATAACCTGTTTGTTGAAAGAGGAGGGAGGGTCAGCCAGCTGGTGAGTAAATTCGGACAGTACCCCAAGCCTCCGTCTCGATCCAAAAGCTCTGATAATTTCCTCCCGCCTAGGAGGAGAAAAAACTCAGGAGATGAAGATGACCAACAATTTGAGGCAGACGGGAAAGGTATGCCCAAACGCTCATTTAGCTTCTCCGATCGTGTCATCTGCGGTAAGGAGAATGGTTTAGATGACGATGGGTATCATGAGAAGATATCGCGCGAGAGGATATTAGACAAGAGCATAACGGCGACGGTCGACGTTGCAGGCCTAGGGAAGGAAACCACAGCGAAGATCAAACTGGGGTGTGCGCAGCTTTTAGATAAAGACCGGTTTGGAAAGCATAGAGATGGACATTTAAAAAATGAGGATGAAAAGGGGAGGAGAAATGAAGCAGAAATCTGCGTCTCCATCCAGCACAGGAGCGAAGTTAAGAAAGTGGAGCCCGTCGACTTGAGGGCTGCGGAAAGGGAACTTGATGCGGATGGAGACGAGGGGTTCACTGTGGCGTCAGTCAAAAACACAGAGGGGATCTCGTTTGCTAGGAAAGTTGCGATCAAGCAGGATGGGAGAGCGAGAGCTGAAAGAGAGGCGAGGCAACAGACAGGTGAGAAAAGTTTAGAGAGGGAGATGAGTGTAGAAAAAGATTCAGAGGTCGGGGGACAGATTGAGGCGCAAGTTTGCACCAAAAAGGTGTCAGAAGAGGGATTCGAAAGCACAATCTCACCTGAAACTATGCACGTCGAATCAGCTTTCACAGAGTGCTCCGGTCTACTCTGTGCCGTCACAGATAGGGCTAGAGACCCCCATAGAGGGCCAGAGTGGAGTGGTACAGGGCCACAAGGACCTTACCTAACACACTCCGGTTTGTCCCAACACACAGAGGAGCTTATAAGTAAAATCGAGAAAGTAGGAGACACAACTGTTTATAGCAACGAGAAAGGAGAAAGGGCTTACAAGCCTGCGTATGAATTGACCAAAGGATCAGATCAAGATATGGGATTGGAGAACCTCACTCACGATGTGATGCCCAGATCTCCGAAAAGGGTTGCACCAATGGGGATCCCCCCAGGTCCCCTGGAGATTAAAATTCCCAGAAGTGTGTTTTACGTTGCCGAAGAAATGGCGGAGAGAAAAAAGGGCGCAGGTCAAAGCGATGAGGGGCAAGACCGGGAAGGAGGTAAAGGGGTCGAGAGGAGGGACAGCTGGAGGATCGGAAAACCCTTGAGCCGCGTTGAGTCCCTGCGAGAGAAAATCAGACAAAGAGAGAGGCTGAGACAGAGCGAGGCAGAAGATGTAGGCGGGAGTGAAGGTGAAGAGATAAACGACACCCAGACACCGGCTGGGGACAGGCATGACGAGAGGGGAACTGAAATAGAGAGAGAGTGGGAAGCTGCAGCTCATATGCGGAAGAGGCTGGTCGAGGCAGAGAGGGGACAGGAAGAGGCAGCGCCGCAGACATCCACGGCTGCGTTTGACGTCACACAGGAAGTCGGCGTGTTGAAAACCTGCTCTCAAATTCCTGTTTCTGTCTTGCACTCACAAGCCGTCAGAGGAGAGGAAGTAACAAGCGGGTTCGCCACTGCTGCCTCCGAAGTTATCTATGACCAGATATCTGAGGATGAAAACGAGCCCCAGAAACATGTGGAAGAAGAGCTGAGGCGCCAACACGAGAACCGAGAGGAAGAAAGGGAGGAGGAGGAGGAGGAGGAGGAAGAAGAGCTCTCAGAGGAGGAAGAAGAAGAATATACATCGCCTCTCGATCCTGTGCAATCTCTCTCCCCTTTGCCACCTCATCCCAACTCCCTCGCAGCCATGAGCCGGATCTACAACTTGGAAACAGTAGGCTCGAGGTCGGGCTTGTGTCTGAGGGACAGAACTGTGGACATCCCATCAGTGCACCTTTTAAAAGTGAAGCCCCTCGTGTCGAACGCACAGCAGGGGGACAGCAAGACATTCTCAGGAGAGGACATTTGCGGGGTTCAGACGATACAACGACAGATAGAGCAGTTTCAGCTGAAAGAGCAGGAAACGCTCAAGTCTTGTACGCCATCAAACACCCTTTTTAAGGACAGAGAGCCAAAGGGGCAGCAAATCCCCAGACGGGTGTTCAAGCACCAGGTAAAGGACGATGCCAAAGCCCCGGAGAAAGATCAAGACACGTCAGAATCGAACCCCAAAGTGTCTCCTTGGCGTGCTCGTTCTCCAACCTCTCAGCTCAAACAATCTAACCGAGCTACCATCGCCCCCTCACTTCTCAGGAGCCAATCCCCGGACAATACCCTGAGACCTTCGGATAACGCCCCGACCCCAACCTCCTCCCCGAGCTCTTTGTCTCCTGCCCAGTCTCCTAGCATCTCTCCATCCTCAACCCCATCGCCCACGCTCTTCTCCATCAGGAGTGCCTCCGGAGGCCAAGTCAAGAGAGGTGCCACCATCACAATCACCCCAAAAAAGCCTGCTGGAGGAGGAGGAGTGACAGGGCCAACAACGGGGTGCACGGCAGTAGGGTCGAAACCCTCAAAGACCTCATCGCAGCAGGCCCAGACGACCTCCGGTGTGGCAGAGCCGGTGAAGAAGAAGTACCCCACGGTGGAGCAGATCGAGGTGATTGGCGGATATCAGAATCTGGACAAGTCCTGTCTGATCAAGAACAGAGGGAACCCGAAAAGGGTGAGTGGAAACTGTGTTTTGTTTGCCTTTCACTCAGATAAATGTAGGCCAAATAACAGTCCTAACCACACAATCAAGGGCACCAAAAAGCAGATAAGAAATTATCAGCATCTCCCAGTAACTTTAAACATTTTCCAAAGGGTTTTTCTCTCCCTGCTTTCTTAAACTCATCAGAGGTGGTCCAGAGGGCATCACCTGGACGTCAAGCAGGATCCCCTCTCTCTCTCTCTGGGAGAACATCCCTTTTGATTGAGAAGTACGATCACAGACACCGACCTAAGCCGGTTAAAGCCTTATCAAGCACGACATCTTGATTCTGTTCAAGTGATCTGCTTTGCCATGTGCTTCTAAAGGTCTGATTCTTTGCAGACTTTTTGACTTTTACCATTATGATCACGATCTCACCACACATATATCAGCCAAATGTGTGGGCAGTGGCAAAAATGACATATATTTGGACGTTTATGGATTATTACTGACACAAAACCACAGAAGGACAGCGAAAGCAAACTGCTTGTTGCTTTATTTGCTCAAATCAGGGTAATTAAGAGTGGAAGAAAAGTGTTCGCTATAGCACCCCTCAGTTTGTTTAGGCTTCTGCAGAAATGTTGCAGGCTTCAGTGGAGACAGAAAAGTTGAGTAGGAAACCACAACGACTAGCAGCCAACTCCTTCCTCCCTTTTTTTTCTTTTTTGTCTGAACATCACATGTTTGTCTCTGTGAACACATGCAAAGACCACACTGGTGTTTACAGTAATTCAGTCTGTGCAGCGTTGACTACAAACGAACCTCACTGGAGTCAAAGGTCATATGAGGACTTTCTGTTTGCTCTCTTCCTGAATCCAGTCCTTGTTTTAGAAAGAGTGGTAGAGGAGCTCTTACGTAATAAAGGGAGCAGAGCAGAGATAAACTTTTATCTGTCCTTTCTTACACTACCTTGTGGTGACGAATCTGACTGTATTTATGTGTGTCACTGCACCCGACAACCTTTTAGAGGATTTTTTTTCCATGTAAAAGTTGTTAAACTGCTGGTAATTTCCCCAGTTGCAGACTGCTTCCTTGTTCCCTCACACCAATTCTGCCATTTTTGTTGAGTCAGCCTCCCCTTCCTCTCAGACAAATCTCTCTTTGTATCTTCTCGGCTGTTTCCTAGCGAGGGTTTGGTTTGTTAGACTGCAGTGTTGGCAAATCGTGTTTGACCTCGATGACCCTCCGCTGCATGGCTGAGTGTTACAGACAGCAGGCCGGTGAAATGGAAAGAGAAAGAAGTGTTGCAGAAAGATGTGAAAATAACTCTATGGTGGTCTAAAAGAAATGACAGTTTGACAGCCATACTGAGAGGATTAAAAGGCTTCTTATATGGTTTAACAGAAACTCTCTGTCACGCTGCATGTTTTTGCTCACTTCCTCTTTCACACTTCTCCACTTCCTCCAAACGAGAGACGCAGATTGACACCAAGTGACGCGGTGGCTGCTTTTAAATCTCCAAATGCAGACTCAGACACTAGACCATCTGTTTCAAAAGATTTATAGACACAAGAGTGAAAGAGAAACTAGAGTTTGAGGCTGTTCTCTGCATATGAATTTCCCCAGCTCTCCCATCACTGTGACCTCTAATTACATTAACATTTATCTATAACCACAGTTTCTCTTTAGCTGCAGCGGGTGACCACTTTACGGCGGTGATTCTCTGACCACCTGTCGCTCTCTCGTTGATGCCCTTCATGCCCTGTTTGACGTCAAGCCTTATTCCCTCCCCCATCTGAACCATCATGTCACAGCAGGGGGTGACCTGCCTGCTCCTCGTCTTCCCCCTCCTTTATCTTCCTCTTCATATGTTTGCGTTTTATCTTGGGCTGTTCTCTCCATCAAGTTCATCCTATACTGGCTTGATTCAGACTCTTGAAACAAAAATTATGTTTTTTTTCTTGTTTGAAATTTAAGAATCCGTCATTTTTGTCTTATTTAACAATTGCTCTGATAGAAACTTTAACTTCCAGCGTTACTAAACAAGCAGAACCTGTCAAGAAATGTGGTCAAATATTAATATACATATTAACTTCCTGCTAATGAGATCTTATTCTGCTACTCTCTCAGTTTCTGTCTCTCACCCGTTGCCTCTCCTGTCCTGTTGAGTTAGATCGTGTTAATCGGGTTCAGGGAGGGAGGATTAGCCTCCTGTGCCTGAGCATGATTCGCCCAGCCTCTCTAATGCAGAGCTATTATCTGCACTCCCCTGCAGACAGCCGCTGTCAGGGTGAAGCGGCGGTAACTCGGTATATAGCACATATAGTGTGGTGTCTGTGCACTTCAGGCTCCATCCAGATCACGTCTGTCTGCACCTCTGGGTGTGTTTTACTACTGTACACATCTTTACTGTTATTATAAGACACACTGTGGATGTGCCACGCTGACACATCGGTCTGTTTACACCACGCTGACCTTCCAGTACACAAACTCCACGCAAATATCCGTCAGTCCCGGGCTAAAGAACGAGAGCCTCATTCTCCTTTTTCCAACACTTGTTGTAAACCAAACTCAGTTTCTGCTTCTGCTGGTTATGTCGTGTTTATCTGCGTCTGTCCCTGAATAATAAATAAGTCAGTGCATGAAGTGTTCAGTCAGTAAATACTCTACAGATGGAGTATTTCTGCTGTGCTAAGCCTCATGCTGTCAGTTAACATTACACTGACAGAGCACAAACATCTCGGTGAGACGGTCTGAGAATCTCCTCAGTGCCTCAAAGCTGTGTTTACATTTGACCATGTAAGCACGGGGAAATCAGTTGAAATATAAAATATAGTACTATTTTCACTTATCTGAGCAGAAATGCAGCAAATGTGCCTTTTTGGATGCCCCTATGATAGATAAAACATGATAAAGTGCCTTCTAGGGTGCCCTTTCAGTGGGGAAAATTAGATAAAGTGCCTTCTAGGGTGGCCTTCCAGTAGATAAAACATAATAAAGTGCCTTCTACGGTGCCCTTCCATTGGAGAAAATGAGATGCAGTGCACTAACGGGTGCCCTTTAATGGGGAAAACTTGATAAAGTGAACTCTAAGGTGCCCTTTCAGTGGAGAAAACGAGATAAAGTGCCCTATAGGGTGCCCTTCCGGTAGATAAAACATAATAAAGTGCCCTCTAGGGTGCCCTTCCAGTGGAGAAAACAAGATGCAGTGTACTAATGGGGGCCCTTAAATGGAGAAAACAAGATAAAGAGCCCTCTAAGGTGCCCTTCAAGTAGATAAAACATAATAAAGTGTCCTATAGGGTGCCCTTCCAGTGGAGAATACGAGATGCAGTGCACCAATTGGTGCCCTTAAATGGAGAAAACGTGACGCAGTGCCATATAGGCTGCCCTACATGCTAGAAAACAGAGCTGGTGCACCACTGCATGCAGCTGGTGCCCTTATTTTTTTTCGCTAGTATCTGTTTTTAATTCTTTAGTGTTCTCAAACCAAATTTCAGATAACGTTTGTGGCAGTATTTAAACCTGGTAGGCAACAAATTAAAGACCTACAATAATTAAAGCGAACGATAAAAGTTAAATAAAATAATCCTCTCTTTGCTCATGTTTACAGGGAAAGGTGTGTTTCGACGAGGACCAGCTGGAGCAGGTATGTGAGTACCCATCAGAGACCTCCATGCTGGCGTGCACCCCCTACCCTCAGGACCTGTGGAGGATGGACAGGCTGCAGGGAGAGGAGTCGCAGGAGGACGAGGCTGAAGTGGACGGAGGAGCGATCGTGTCCAAAAGCACGAGGAACATGGGGATACATGTAACGGGAGGGGGTCTAAGAGTGGGTCAGTGTCACCCCCTTCTCAAAAAACACAACGTGTAATGAGTGAGATTATGGGATCACATTGTATTTGCCATTTTTTGATGTTTCACTGTGAAACTCTCCACAGGTTTGGACTTTACTCAGGCTAAGATGGCATTTATTTCTCTGTTTATTTTCACTATTGTGTTGAAGTTGATATGTCTGGCAATATTATACTGCCTACCTTTCTTATTGTCAACAAATCATAGGACCAAAATCCAGAATTACTTATTGTATTTGTTGTGAAGCCAATGTCTGATTTAGCTTATTTCTCTGCACCATAGAGCTCTATGTATAAACACACAGGCCTAAATGAGCCACATTGTTGTACTGGGTGACGTGTTCATTCATTACGAAGAACGTGGGCACTGTAGTTTCATTCTGAGTCAATTCCACGTCATAAATACTCACTAGCACCCGATGTTGTGCTAGTTTTGGTCGGAGACGGTAACGTTTCTCGCTGCGGAGCTCCATCACTTCACCTCTGTTGGTCTGGAGGAGCTGCAGCATTTATTTCTGCACAAACGTCCAATGTACATTCACTAGATATTCTCAGAGCTAAACTAACTCTTCTGCAGTATGTAGTGTGCGCGCATGCACGTGAGATTGGAGCGAGAACGAGCGCGGCGTGTGAGTGAAGGCAAGCAGGCAGCGGAGCAGATACTCCGTCCCTGTAGATCAAAGCTACGATCTCTCCCGCGTCCTACGACCGCGGTCAACACTGTTTTGCAAGACAGGCTTCACTACAACTTTGCGATTTTGGTTCTTCCGTGTAGTTTATGTTGGAGTCTCGTCTGAACAGCGTAACCACACGCGATGGCGCATGGGACACCGACCCGGATTGATTTATACGTGTAAGAAGTTACAAACAGTCCCTTTAATTGATGAGGTGAACTAAAAGTGCTAGTTAGTCACAGTAACTTCCTTTTATTTTCTCCTGACAGTGCTGTTTCTTTCCCTCTTTGTTCTCAGGGATGGACATTATTTCATTCAGTCGGCTAAATAGTTATTGAAGAGGGGAAAAGCGAGCTTGCTAACTGACAGTGCTTACCAACAGTTAGCAAGCTAAAGCAACTTTGTTAGTTTGTTTGCTAACGTAACAATGAGTTCACAGTTTGTGACCTGACTTCCTGAGTTTTTACCAAATAGTAGTTGGTTAGCAGTGTGGGGCAAGCTCGGCATATAGTGAAATAAAGTCTAAAAACTCCAACATTGGTTTTAAATGCAGCAATGGAAAATGTAAGTTTGGTAAAAAAAAAAAATTTTATTAGAGAGCGATTGGATGGTATAGTTTAATTTATGGTCCTCACAAAGCCATAAATGTCACTGTTGGTGAATGGGAAGAAAATAAAGTAGAATAGAAATCCTAGATTCACCTTATTTACCTTCCATCTCCGTCTCTCTGTCTTCCAGATGAGTCTTGCCCTCGGTAGAGGCCAGTCACCTTCGCCAAAAAATTGCCCATTTGACAAGATCACCAACATTTATGTTGACCTGATTTTTTATTGTGTTTTGTTTTAATCTGAATTGTTGAAATGAGAATGTTTTGTAAATCCTTGTGGTGTTTTTGTTTGTATCTAGCATCAGAGTGAATGCGTTTTGTGGAAGGAAATGTACAGTCTGATACATGCAGTTGAACATACTTGTATTTACAGGGTAAAATATTTCACCTTGTTTTATTTTCAGGGAAATTGAGGGACAAAATGTTGAATGTATTGTACATTATGATAAAAGACCCTCAGGTGTGCACTGCTGGGCGATGACGGATCACTTGTCTATGCAATATGATGATACATTTTTAGCTAATATATTTGATAGTTTATTTTCTGTTAATTACTTTCTATATTTAAAGTCTGCCTCAGCACAGAAGAGTGATTAGATGTTTATATCATCTGGTTTCATGTGCCTGCTGGATTTGCCCATACAGATGATATGAAGGTTTATATAGATTTATTTGATTTTTCTTGACTGAAGCCTTTTTTTGGAAAAAAAAGCCTCCTCTCTGTGGGTGTTGAACGTTGCAGGAACACGGGTTGTGCAATGTGTGCAGGACGACCTTTACAGGTCTGTGGTCTTTTGTGGGGTTTAACTGAAGCCTTACTGTTCACAATGACAACTCTGGTAACAGTTCAGTTAATGTGTGTGGATATGAATAAAGGTATTATTTTGTTATTGCATTATTGTGTCATGTGGAAGTGGAGAGTGCTGTGTGAGTTCCTGAGAGGAAGTTGTGTTGAGTTGAAACATAAACAATTAACAGATCATCATATTACAGCTGCTATCTGACTTCTCCCTGTTCTATGTTTATAATACAATATATATATACAGAGTGTTTCTTGTTTGTAAATGTAATTGATGAAAGAAGATTCTAATAATTCTGTGTGAATTATTTTTTGCTATGATGGTTGAAGAAGCTGGCTTCAAGAGAATAAATCTAATACATATCTCAGAAAACAGTACAGTTGTCTCGATCTCTATTTTCTAGTATCAGGACTCAGTTATCCGTTATAAATAAGTACTGTGATTATGGTGAATTTATACTAAATATATTAAATATACTGAAATGGGAAGTTCATTGTTGACCTTGGAAACAGCATAAAAAAAAACAATCTCACCATAATGTTCTCGGGAACTGTTCTGGGGCTTTCAGTTGTATCACATGATCTTCCCCCTAAAGATGGAGTTTCCCAGCTGTCATGGAAAATTAAAAAAATAAATAAAAATCAGTTTTTTTCTGAACACATATTGTTTTAAATTAGCAGATTACACCTGAAAAAAAAATATGAAATTCATTTTCAGATTAAAAATCTATAAGGCCATTCTGGGTAGACTTCCCTGTTATTTATCTGTCTTTCTAATCAGAAAACATGGCAATTATGGGTTACGGTTTCAGGACACTATGCTTATGACTGGCCCCAGAGTTCGGACTGAGTTGGGAAAGAAGGCCTTTATGTTTTCTGCATCATCTGCATGGAATAGCCTGCAAAATGAACTTAAACTCCAGGACCTAGTCTCTCTGAATTAATTTAATGGCATAGTGAAATCTATAGAAATGGACTCTATCGATAATTTTACTTGTTTTGATTGAAATAGGATTATATGGCTTCCCTGCACTTTTACGGTACGGCACCTTTGAGCTGATCTATTGTTTTTTTTTAATGTGTGTGTATGAAAATGTTTGTACTTCTGCCATTTTTGGCCAGGTTGCTCTTGAAAAAGAGATTCTAATCTCAGTGGGTCTAAACCTGGTTAAACAAAAGTTAATAAAGGTTAATGAAAATTTTTTTTTTATTGTCATTTCACTGAGTATTTGCATACACAGAAGTAAACGAAATATTGTTTCTCCCAGCTCCCATCAGTGCATTAAAAAGGATAGAATAATAAGTATTAAAATTAACATACCTAAAAATAACAATAAAAAAATAAAATAAGTAATGTAGGATGCAATTTTTAATGCATAAAAAAATGCAGGACATTTACTTGTAACAGAGTATTTTTTTACATTGTGGTATTAGTACTTTTATTTAAGTAAAGGATCTGAATACTTCCTCTTTTATTGTGGAAAAAAAGGACCAAAAAGTTAGTAAACCACTATATTCATCATGAGGTGTAACAGCGACACCCTGCGGTGAGAGGCAGGTAATGCACCCTGATGACGTTTCGCAGCTCTGGTGACGTAGCTGTTTACAGAAACATTTTCTACGTCAACACGTGTGCAGGCTTGTAGCGTCAGTTCTTAATCCAGTACGTGAATCCCTGCACGCCCGCAGTTTGAAGGAAGGCTTGACTTTGTTTTTACCACATGCGCGGATGTTTTCAAACAACTAGGATCCATCGAGCGACGAGGACTCTCATCTGAGCCACCATGAAGACGAAGAAGTAGCTCTTCTTCTTCCTCATTTTGCAACAAGTTATCAGATTATAAAGCCAGAGCTGTTTTTGTTTGCATCATAGATTTTCGACAATAAGGAAACATGATTATGAGGAAAGTTCAAGCAGGAACCTGCAGAGCATGGCTGTCTCTGGTGAGCTGTTTTCTGTTTTTATGTTGACATATCAGCTTATATCATTTCATATAGTTATAGTTATTATAGCAACGTGTCTGTTTAACGAATAAGAGGCAGCTGATCATGTCTCCACTGTCATGTCTTCCATACTTCCTAATTTGATACGCCCTAGTTAGTCGAGCCCTGCTTTTGTTGGCATTTAGTCAAACTTTCATGCAACCAGCAGCAGCTGTGGTTGCACAGAGTTTTAATGTTTTTGCAAACTTTGCACAGAGTTTTAATGTGAGTTTGCAGTGCAATAAATCAATATATTCACTCACTTCTCTTGGCTTTCTTCCAGGTTTCCTTGAGGCAGCAGCTTTGGTTGCACAGTTTTAAAGTTTTTGCAGTGCAATAAATGAATATGTCCCTCACTTCGTCCTTTCTTCCAGGGTTCCTTGAGGCAGCAGCTTTGGTTGCACAGTTTTAAAGTTTTTGCAGTGCAATAAATGAATATGTCCCTCACTTCGTCCTTTCTTCCAGGGTTCCTTGAGGCAGCAGCTTTGGTTGCACAGTTTTAAAGTTTTTGCAGTGCAATAAATGAATATGTCCCTCACTTCGTCCTTTCTTCCAGGGTTCCTTGAGGCAGCAGCTTTGGTTGCACAGTTTTAAAGTTTTTGCAGTGCAATAAATGAATATGTCCCTCACTTCGTCCTTTCTTCCAGGGTTCCTTGAGGCAGCAGCAGCAGCTGTGTTTCTCCTCCTCCTCGGTGCCCCCTGCCCAGCCGGTCCCCCCTCTGATCCAGACCCTGCAGGGCTACCTGAGGACTCTGGAGCCGCTGCTGCCCCCGGATGAGCTCAGCCACACCCGCAGGATGGTGCACGAGTTCGGCAGGTCTGGAGGCCTCGGTGCTCAGCTGCAGGCGGGGCTGGAGAAGAGAGCCAGGAACACCAAGAACTGGGTCTGTGTCTGTCTGGTCTGCTGGAGCATTGTGGGAAACGTGGCAGATGTTTAGACATTGATATGGGTGTTTGTAAAGCACTCATTGGGTGGGTTATAACAGCAGTTATATATCAATATATCAGGCCAGTAAATACAAAAAAACATACCTTCTCTTCACCTCTTGTAGTAAGGTAAACTCTGACTGCAAAGAAAGTCAAAATTCACAAATAAAAACAAACAGTGTGCACAAGAAAGGCTGCACAATCCTACATTTGTCATTTTAATAAGTGCATACTGTCACTACTGTGATTTGAGAGCACAGATTCATTCAGGGCATCGACTCCTTTTCCTGTAGTTATTTTAATGTTTTAATTTTGATGTTTTGCAAAATTTAATATAAGTAAAGCTATATTTATATCACACTTTTCAAAACAAAAGTTACAAAGTGCTTCAGAGTAAAAGCATTTATAGCATGAAATATCAAACAGGCAGGATGTTCACAAACAAGAGAGCAATTTAAAAAACACAAAGTAAAACCTCATTTAAGAAAAGCGAGGGAATGTACTGGAAGTCTTGAAAAATGTAGGGTTTTTAAATATTATTTTTTTTAGTCAGCACCTGGATCCTGATCTGCATTAAAATGCATGTGTATGTATTTCTTTCATTAAAGTAAATGCAGTAATTTATATGAACATTTTAACAGGTTTCTTTGCGAACTTGTAAACAAATAAATGGCGCTGAAAACACAACCTCCTTAATATAGATGAGAAATGTTTACAATGACTGAATGAATCAAATTTCTATTATTGTGTCAGGCACATAATCTGCCCAGCCTGCATGAGTCTTTCCTAGACCAATATATCACATATATATTAATAGATATATGTCAATCCTGTGTGTGTGTGTAGATCTCGCCCTGGTGGGTGCAGTTGGCGTACTTGGAGAGCAGACAGCCGCTGCCTGTGCACTCGAACCCGGCCATATCTCTGCCCAGGAGAGATTATAACGGCTGGAGGAGCCAGCTAGTGTGAGTCATCAATTTATACACTCTACAGCAACACAGTCGGTAAAATATCCGGGGGAAAAATCTTTAAAATACCTGGAAAAAATAGTAAAACATCTGAAAATTATTAGTAAAATATCCAAAATAAATTGGTAAAATCCTGTGAAAAAAATCTGTAATACCCCAGAAAATGTGTGAAATATCCACTGCTTTATTCTTTGATAAGCACTCGAATGTAATAGAGCCTGCATTCATCTGCATATTTTCATAATCAATAAATGGATCAATCAATAAAAGCCCATAACTGTCAGACAGTTCAGTCCAAGCAGACAAAAAAAAAGTGTTTATTTTAGTGCTGTGTCTTTGTTTCCAGTAAAGACACTTGGTCAGGATGTTGCCACTGGATACACACACCTGTTTATTTTGTAAATCTCTGTGATCATTAAAATCGTTTAACCTGATCACCTGCTCCTCAATGAGCTGAGGAAACTCTACAACCTTAAAAAATAAATGCATAAATTGAGAAAAATCATCGTTGTCAAACTTCAAATGTGGTTGTTTTGCAGAGATTCTTGCAAGTTTTAGGTGTAAGTTGACACCTTTTTAGCAGATTTAACTGAATATGAACTGTTTGTGTTGTACAGTGATGGTTTTCCCACCTCTGCATGTTAAAACGAAGGCACATAATAAACTGTGTTCATAATAAAAACAACATGTTTGTCTCCTCTCAGGTTTGCATCCAAACTGATCGCAGCAGTTCTGGACTTCAAGGCCAAAGTCAACACGTAAGTTTGACTGTTGACTGACACATTAACTGATTTTAACTGCAGTGCAGTGAGAATAGTCCAACATGTTTTTAATTTAAATCAACTTGTTTTTAGAAACAGGTTTAGATACTTCTGATACACAGGTTTAAAAAAAAAAAAAAAGTAAATACATTAAAAAAAAAAAAAAAAACTATATATAGATCACCTCTGTGTTGTGTCAGTACTACTGCTCTGTAGGGATGAATACAGTGAGTATTAACGTTTAGGAGTAACCCCTTTAAATTAAACCAAATGCTAATAATTTCCTGCTGCAGTCATTAGAGTCAGTTATTAATATAAACTGTTGTTCAAATGTTACAGTAACTTTTGATTCTGTTGTGTTACACTCACTTTCACTAGCTTCTATTTTAGTGTTTCATCCTTCAGCCTGGCTGCCATCTAAATCTGTGTCTACATCATGTATTTGCCAACACTGTGTGTGTAACAGTATCTGTGCAAAGCGAACAGCTCACCAATGAAACATCTCTGCCATGTGTACTCTCTTTACTGGTGCTAGTTTTGTTAATCTGAAAGTGTGTTACAGCGTGTTCCCACAGGCTGACTTCTATTTTTTTCCTGGAGCTCTTTTTTTTTTTTCCTCTTCAAAGCTTTAGTTCAAATTTTACAGACAAAAAAGTTTGAAAAATGTTGGGGAAAAAAGTCTGAAAAAATGAACGTAAAAAAAAGTCTGAAAAATGTCTGAAAAAAGAAGTTTGAAAAATGCTGGAAAAAAAGACTGAAAAATTCCTGAAAAAAAAAAGTTTGAAAAATGCTAGAAAAAGACTGGAAAAAAAGTTTGAAAAATGTTGGAAAAAAAAAAAAGTTTGAAAAAAAAAAGTTTGAAAAATGCTAGAAAAAAAGACTGAAAAAAAAGTTTGAAAAATGTTGGAAAAAAAAGTTTGAAAAAAAGTTTGAAAAATGCTAGAAAAAAAGACTGAAATAAAAGTTGGAAAAATGTTGGAAAAAAAAAAGTTGGAAAAAAAGTTGGAAAACAAAAAAAGTTGGAAAAATGCTAGAAAAAAAGACTGAAAAAAAAGTTGGAAAAATGCTAGAAAAAAAGACTGAAAAAAAAGTTTGAAAAATGCTAGAAAAAAAGACTGATAAAAATGTTTGAAAAAAAAAGTTTGAAAAAAAGTTTGAAAAATGCTAGAAAAAAAGACTGAAATAAAAGTTTGAAAAATGTTGGAAAAAAAAAAGTTTGAAAAATGCTAGAAAAAAAGACTGAAAAAAAAGTTTGAAAAATGTTGGAAAAAAAAAAGTTGGAAAACAAAAAAGTTGGAAAAATGCTAGAAAAAAAGACTGAAATAAAAGTTGGAAAAATGTTGGAAAAAAAAAGTTGGAAAAAAAAAAGTTGGAAAAAAAGCTGAAAAAAAAAAAGTTGGAAAAATGCTAGAAAAAAAGACTGAAAAAAAAGTTGGAAAAATGTTGGAAAAAAAAAAAGTTGGAAAAAAAAAAGTTGGAAAAAAAGCTGAAAAAAAAAAAGTTGGAAAAATGCTAGAAAAAAAGACTGAAATAAAAGTTGGAAAAATGTTGGAAAAATGCTGGAACATAACTCTGAAAAATAAAGTTGGAAAAATGTCGGAAAACAAAAGTCTGAAAAAAATTCCGTTAAAAAAAGTCTGAAAATGACTGAAAAAAAGTCTCAGAAATGTCCCAAAAAAAGTCTGGAAAAAATGTCTGGAAAAAATGTTGGAAAAAAAAGTCTAAACAATGTCTGAAAAAAAAAAAAAAAAGTCTGAGAAATGTCCCAAGAAAAGTCTGAAAAAAGACTCTGAAAAATACCTGAAAATGAAAAGTTTGAAAAAAGTCTGGAAAAAATGTCTGAAAAAAAAAAGTTTGAAAAATGTTAATATTATTAAAGTAACAATAAAACATTAGTTAATAAATTCAACAGTATAAAAAGTAGGTAAAATCAGCTCCACCTCCACCAACTACAATATTAAATACTTAGATGTTTATGCATCAGAAATAATATTCCAATAATATGATCTACAGTAATATATTTTAATTAACTCTGGCAGGGGTCACTTTAAAGGTCCCATATTGTAAAAAGTGAGATTTTCATGTCTTTTATATTATAAAGCAGGTTTAAGTGCTATATAAATACTGTTAAACTATCAAAATGCTCAATATTCGGAGAAATACACACTGCCCGTATTCAGAAATTTTGCGTTTGAAACAAGCCGTTAGGATTTCTGTCCATTTGTGATGTCACAAATATACAATATTTAGACCATTACACGGTTTTAAACGTAAACATTCTAAATGTGTCCCAGTTTATTTCCTGTTGCAGTGGATGTGAATAACATCAGCTGACAGGAAGTAAACATGGACCCAAACTGTTGCCTAACAATGCAATTCCGTAGCAGTTCCAGTGACATGTGCTAAAACGGAGCGTTTCAGACAGAGGGTAAATACAGGTATATTCAGGCAGACAGTATGAGGAAAATAAAGTTTTTTTTTAACATTACAGCATGTAAACATGTTCTAGTAGAAACAAAATACAAGTATGAGCCTGAAAATGAACACAATATGGGACCTTTAACTTTTACTCAAGTACTGTGTTTAAGGACAACTTTGAGGTACATTTTACTAAAGTGTTTCCATTTTCTACTACTTTATAGACATTTTCAAACTTGACAGCATAAACCTTCTAAATGGGCTGCTTTGTATTTTCTGTTTCAACGTTTCTTAATGCAGTAGCTGACAGGAAGTAAACTTGGACCAACGTTGTTGCCCTAGCAATAGAGTGGCAATTAAAAAGTCTATGCTTCTATTACTCCTGTACAGAGGGAAAGCTATTGCTTTTTACATTATTAAATATTAACATTAGGACATTGTCTTCATCTTTCTGTTAGTGGCCAGCTGCCGGTGGAGTACATGCGAGGGAATCCTCTGTGCATGGAGCTCTACCCGCTCCTCTTCTCCTCCTGCAGGATCCCCGGTCCCAAACACGACTACATCGCCCACTACGGCCGCACCCGGCGCTCGCCGGCGCACATCACGGTCGTCAGGAACTACCAGGTGGGACAACAGATGACGCTGTCGGACTTATAGTTTCTCTTTTCTTCCTTGTCGTATAACAAGTTATACGACATTGCAGGCACATTGAGTCTTGTGCAGTCACACCTGTTTTTTTGTTTTTTTTTACTTTGCTGCCTGTTTTATTATATTCCTTAAGACATAAACCAATCACAGCTGCACAGAGCTGTGTAAACAGGAGTCACCTGACACACAAGAAGCTCTTATTGGACACAATAGTTAAGAGAGAAATATCAAAACAAATCTGATCCCAGTCCTATTAACTTATGACAAGCCTCATAGATTTATATGACGTATATGTGCTGTTCAGCTTTATTTCACCTTCTCTTGTCTTCATATCAGATACAAATAATATTTTAACAAAAGTTATTTTCTTGGTCGTTTGTTTGGTTTATGTACTGACAAAAAAAGGTGAAAAAAAGTAGAGAAAAGACGCAAATATTCACATTTGAAATGCTGAAATCTCAAAAATGGTTGGCATTCGTGCTGTATAAATGACTTAAGCAATTAATCGATTATCAAAACAGTTGCAGATAAATTTTGTGCTGATTAACTAATCGATCAATCGACTAATCGTTGCAGGTCTAATCCCAAATAAGGTTGCAACTAACGATTGTTTTAATCGATTTACCTTACGATTGTTTCCCCCAAATAATCTATCAATCGTTTGTTTTATAATATATCATAAAATAGGGACAAATTGACGTCATGAAAATAGCTTGTTTTGTCTGATCAACAGTACAAAAACCCCCAAATATTCAATTCGTTATGATATTAGATTAAGAAAACCAGAAAAAATATATATTTGAGAAGTCAGAACCAGTGAATTTTTGGCATTTTTGCTTAAAAAATGACTGAAAAATAATAATATATATATATCAAAATATAGTCACTTATTGTTTAAAAAAAAGTGTCAGCAGAACAACTAGTATTCAGCTTGAGAGCAGCAGCACTGCACATGTCGGTGTGGGTGGTGATTGTGAAAGAGAAAAGCCCCAGAGAATAAATGAATCTCTATAAATATGCCAACTGTGAACACAACTCACTCAACACAGTCTGTATCTCTGAAAAACACATAAGCACTAAACACAACATTGTGTGGTGGACTGTTTAGGTCAGGTAACACCAAACCCTCTAACATCTCTCATCAAACTCATCCACAGAGGACAGACGTTAACAAACATGGCCTCCTGTTTTTTATACTAGTTCTTCCAGCTGGACGTTTACAACAGCGACGGCTCTCGGATGACGGAGAGTCAGATCCACAGCCAGCTGATGAGGATCAGGGCTCAGTCCTGGAAGACGGACAAAGAGCCGATGGGCATCCTGACCAGCGAGCACCGTCACACCTGGGGACAGGCCTACAACCGGCTGCTGAGAGGTACATCACAGGACTACATACACATTCACTGTATATCCAAATACACTACAATTCTACATATATACTACTGTCATAATTTGCATGTTATTCCATTTAATTTCACTGCACTATAATAATCAAATAGCAGAAAAACGTGCTTGTGTAAGGACATAAAAATTATGGCTTTTTTTCTATACATGACAGTTAATTTATCAAACAAAAACATGTCCTAATGCAAAAAAACAAACAGTTTCCCATCAAATCATTTTCATCCCATCCGTGTTGAGCTCACTGAACATCTTCACACAGCTTGTGAGTGCAGATCCTAGATGTCTGAGCTTCCTTAAATCCACCATCAGGGCTAAACTAAACACTTCTTTGCAAAGAATGCACGACTTTGACAGATAAAAGAAAGCTTACTTATTGCTCACAAGCAAGTTTTAAACATCTGAAAATGCTTGAATGCATGAACTGAAACCTGGAAATCAATCTGAAACCTGCTTTAGTGAGCTGTGTTGTATGTGAGTTAATGTGCTAAAATAAGCAAAACTATTGTGTAAAAATGTGTATATGTTACAAAAGACATGTTTCAAAACAAAACTTTCAAGTATGATAAATGTTGTTAAAGGTATAATACGTTACATTTGTCGGATGCTGTTTATAAACACACGGCATTCAAAGTTGGCCACCAGTGAATGAAGAGAGGGAGCGGCATTAGTGAGAACAAAGCAGTAAATCAGAGATATTGTGTAAGAGATATGGCATGAAATTTGATCTTGAAATTTTTAATTACTCAGATTTTGTTTTTATGTTCTTCTTTTTGCGACTCAGACAAACTTAACAAGGAGTCGGTGCGGCTGATAGAGACGGGACTTTTCTCTTTGTGCTTGGACTCTCCGGTCATGAGGATATCAGATGAGAAGTATGCACTCACACTCACACAAACAACCTCCTCCTCTCTCTCCACCTCTTTGTCTCCATCCTCTGTCTCATAATGCACACTCAGGTATTTCTGTTGTTGTGCAATCATGTGTGTGTGTGTGTGTGTTCAGATATCATTGTGCTGTCTGTTGACATTAGGTCCTTAAGCAACAACGTGCCTTTGTCACTTCCTCCATTTGAAATGTCTTCGCTGTTGGCAGCTTGTTTTGCATTTTTGGAGTCACTTGCAGAGGTGGAAGAAGTACTCTCAGATCCTTTACTTGAGTAAAAGTATAAATACCGTTGTTTAAAAATACTCCATTACAAGTAAAAGTTCTAAATTCAAAATGTTACTCAAGTAAAAGTACAGAAGTATTATCAGCAAAATGTACTTAAAGTATTAAAAGTAAAAGTACTCATTATGCAGAATGGCTGCTTTCACAGTTATTTTATTATAAAATATTATATTATTCTGTTTGTATCACTAACAAATACAGATTCTAGAGATTTTAATAAACGTACTTAACCGCTGGTCTTTTGATATGTTTCTCCTTTGTGTGTTGATTTTGTTTGTTCCAACTTTGATTGACAGGTACGCCAGCCGCAAGGCAGCACAGGTTCTGCACGGAGGCGGGACGTTCTCCAACAGCGGCAACCGCTGGTTTGATAAAACGCTGCAGGTGAGCAGCAGCAATATATTCACGTAGGACAAGGAAAGGTTACATAACTGACTAACTGATATACAGCAGGTTAACTGATGTCTGTGTGTTTGTCTGAATAGTTTGTGGTGGGCGAGGACGGCTCGTGGGGTCTTCTGTATGAATCAGCCACAGCCGACGGTCCGCCCATAGCAACGCTGCTGGATCACGTCATCGACTACTGGTGAGATTAAGGGTTAATGTGGAGAGACGTCATCACATCCTGACGCAGTGTTTCTCAGACACTTCACTGTTTATTTGAGTAAAAATATAACAGCATCTATATATATATATATATATATATATATATATAACCACATGTTACTGGTTGTATACATCCCAGAGCATTTAAATTGAGCAGGGCCAAATTTATATGATAATTTTTTCTCTTTTACTGGTTAAAATGATCCCTATTATAAAATAAATTAAATAGATACATAAATAAATAATTCCTGGCAAGTAATTTTATTTTTTTAAATTTTTAATAAGAGTTATCTTATTCTTTATTTTCTTTTTCTTGCATTTCCCTGATGTTCTTCAATATTTATTTACAATATTTATCCTAATATTTATTTACCAACCACTGACCAGTGACCCACGCTAACCCCAGTTAGATCTGGACACTTATTTCATATATGAAAGTGCTGTTTAATTGTCTTTTAGCTTAAAGTATTAACTGATAAAGCGAAAATCTGGAACTGGAACAAGAGGCCACAGGGCGGCTGGCAAAGAGTCACCAAGGAGGTGCTAAAGCTGCAGCTAAATGTCTCATTACAGTGCGGTTGTAAACACAGGGAAGCAAAATGCACCTCACAGATTTAGTCAAAATGGACCATTATGATAGGATGGAAAATAATTGTGTGTTTTCTTGTTTTCTGCAGTGAGAAACCAGACCCAAAGAGAGCGCCGCTGGTCCCTCTGCCGATGCCCAAGAAGCTTTACTTCCACATAGACCGAGAGATTAAGAGAGACATAGAGCACGCCAAGCAGAACCTCGACATGTAAGTTCATCCCAGTTATTCTGCTGAACAGCGTGGAGTGTTTAAGTGTAAATGTAGAGTCTCTGCAGAATACTCGTCATGATAAGAGAAGAATGGCCTCGCCGCACAGCGTAAGCTACATGTTTGCTTTTGTCTCAAAATCTAACAAACCTGAAATGAACTTGGGCCTAAAGGAAAGCCAGAGGAGAGTAAACATGTTTATCTTCTGTGTGAATGTAACCTTGACAAAACAGAAAGCTGGCTGACTTTTTAAAAGTCTGAAAATCTATTGTATTGCAATATGAAGTGCTAAGAAAATGTCATACTTACCATGTAAAAGAACAGATAATACAAATAATGAGCACGGAGGTTCATTCTTGACCTTGGGAAAACATTTCTGTAATAAAAGGCTCAATTACTAGCTTTTTCTGGAGCTTTTGGCCAGATCTCACAGCCTTCTTCAGTGAATGATCAGGTGTCGGACCATCCATGAACAGAGACACGAGTTGCGAAACCCCGGCACCAGCCCCCCCCCCATTTACAACCACCTTTTATCATCAGCTCCAGAAAAAAATAGTAAATGAATCTTGAGTTTGGAATCATTTGATCACAAATACAAGTTTTAAATTTCCTGCAGACTGATCAACGACCTCGACGTGAACGTGTTCAACTTCACCAAGTTTGGTAAGGAACTTCCCAAGCAGCACAACATGAGTCCAAACTCATTCATCCAGGTTGCCCTGCAGCTCGCCTACTACAGGTCAGTCACAGAGACATCACTAACTTTAACCGATTCAAAAACATCAAGTTTTATTTTAATGTTTGCATCACAAGATAATCCACCTTTAGAAACTCTCACACTGTTATTACCTTCTATTTTTTGAAGTGAAGTTATTTATAGAGCACATTTAAAAGAAACAAATGTTGAATAAACTGTGAATAAACATCCATAAATAGGCTTAGAGGTCATAGAAAAAAGATGCTGCTTGTAACTCCAGAACTTGCCTGAGAATCATCATATTTTATAGTTTTTTTCAGTACTAAAGTAATCCAGTAATAGCCGTCTGTTCATCCATAAGTACGTTGCAAACAGGAACTGCTAATAGCTAATGCATGCTTTTAATGATGCCACTTTGACAAAAGTTTAACAAACAGGGCATCAAGTTGTAGCCCACAGCTAACTAACTGACTCCATGACAACATTGTACTTCCTGTTTACATCTACAAAAGCATTATGGGAACTTATAGCTCCAAAACGTAGAGATCCCCCAAAGAAAAGTGACAAAATATATTAATAAATAATGTAAATAATATCTTTTTGACATTATTTAGGCTCAGAATGTAGACTTTAAAAACCCTGATTTAGATCATTTGTTTCTGTATTATTTGTGGTTTGTCCTGGAATGTACATCGAGGATAAATAAAAATAAAGATTGAACTGATCAGTGTTTGTGTTTTTAGATTCACTCCTTTTTGTTCTTTCTTTTTTTTAAGAGTCCACAATGAGGTCTGTCCTGCCTGTGACATCGCCTCTCAGAGGATGTTTCGAGGAGGAAGGATGGAATACATCCGCTCGCCCACAAATCAGACGCTCAAGTTCATTCTTGCCTTTGATGATGCGTCCGTATCGGTGAGAAACGCCAGTGAACTGTTCCTCTGTGGCCAACGCGGGATTCTTTTTATCTTGATTTGATTTAATAGCGAAGAGAAATGTAATGTTTTATTTCTCGCTTTGCAGCCGGAAGCAAAGCGGCAACTGTTCAGAGAAGCTGTTGATGCCTATACAGCTGTGACTCAGCAGGTAAATAAGAAGTCAACTATTATCTGTCATCTGTTATTAACTGATAAACACTTCTCTCTAAAATCTTCTTTTTTTATTTTATCTGCTCTGTTCAGGTACTTAAAGGACACGGCATCGACCTCCACCTGCTGGGGCTCAAGCTGCAGGCCATCGAGGACGGGCTGAGCATCCCCAAAATCTTCATGGACACGGCGTACGGCCTCGCAACGCACTGGAAACTCCGAACAGGACAGGTATGTATCTCTTTCTTCTTTGTTGGTTTGTTTTCACAGAAGGTATTGACACTCCTGTAGCACAACAAGAAGTGGGAATTTAGTTTTTGTTTCTTTTATGATGATATAAGAGGGAACTTTCAGCAGGTGATCAGCAGTTTTCCTGTTGCTCTGAAGCATGTGATGTTGTTTTATTGTGGAACATTTACTGCCAACAAAATGCAATTTGGGAGTTTCCAGCAATCACGCTGCTTATCTTCTGTTTTTTTAAAAAAAATTTATGATGACATTCAGGCTGGTATTGTAGGTTATTTGCTCCTCAGCTGATTTGACTTTAATTATGTTCTTGACAGCAGAAGCTTGTGTGGTTTCTATGGCCATGGTATCACATGTTGTCCTGTTATCCCTTTACAGTGTAGACAGCTACTGTGTATAGTGTGAGTTTTCTCCATCTGATGATTTACTCTGGATTCATCATGCTTGATCAAAGTCAACACTTTTTCCCTTTAACGTCATCTTTTCACACTCTATTCAGTCTAGACTTGTAATTTACATACAGAACAATGAACAATGACACCACACGTCGACACTAGATTAGTAGATCAATTTGTAAAAGATTGATAAGGACTGTTAAATGGTGTTGTCAGATGTTTTGATATCAAGGACACACAAATAGGTCTGCTTGGGTTTTTTTGTCCGTATAGTCCTTATATTATTAATGGTATGTGGCATTTAGTGGTATGGAAACAGAGGGAAGGTGAAATCTATGAAGCAAACAAACATTTTCATTGTGTTAACTAAGTACTGAAATAGTAGTGAACTGTTATTGTTGTTTATTTTCTGGGGACCCATTGATTTGTCTCAAATATTCGCCCAATTTTAGGAACCACTGAATTGTGATTTCAGCTATTTGACAATAATATCTTTACAGGCTGGGCGATATGATATGATCATATCATTTATCTTTTAGAGCCTCAACTAACTATACTTTCATTACTGAATAATGTGCTGAATACTATATTTATTTATTATATAAGAAAAGGCAGGAAATCTTCACACTAGAGGAAAACTAGCAAATATTTGGTCATTTTTCCTTGAAAAAAATAATTTTCCATCCATCTACTAATAAAATAATTGACTAATTGTTTCATTTTTTATTATCTTTTACAAAATATTGGCATCCAAATTAATGATTCCAAGTCAAACAAACTATTATTTAAGTTTTGTTTTACACATTTTAAGTGTTTTGTCCGTTTGAAAGACAAAAATTTGATGATGTTATGTGTGTATTTAGTAATTATGATTATTATTACTAGTAGTATTGTTGTTGTTTTTCGCATACATCGCCATATTGTGATAAAATGTTAATCAATATCAGGAAAACATTGTTGTGACACTGTTTTCAGCCCCAGTCGTAGTGTCTACATTATATGTGTGCAGGTCTAACTTTCTCTCTTGTGATACATTACCTCGCGTTAATCCTCTCTCTTTTGCTCCTTCAGGTGCCGGCGAACACCGACAGCGTGATGTGTTTCGGGCCCCTCGTTCCCGACGGTTACGCAATTTGCTACAACCCCCAGGCGGACCACGTCCACTTCTCCATCACCGCCTTCAACTGCTGCGAGGAGACGCACGCAGAGACGCTAGCTCTCACCCTGAAGGAAACCTTGTGTCAGCTACAGGAGCTGCTGCAGCCTACTGTGTAGAGCTGCTGCTGCCCAACAGGATAAACCCACTCTTCTACACATGGGGGGAAAAAAAAAACACTTTATTTTCTTAAAACAACATTTTGTAGAAGTCTTGATGATGATGTTTTCTTGTGCATGTAAGGCTTCACTAAAGCGGTTAAATCCGAGCGAGTATTGAAGACCGAACATGTCTCTGAGGTGCTTTTGATGCTTTCTGAAAGCTTTCGGTGAAGCAATAAATCACTTTCCTTTTTCTAGCAAGAGCTGAGCGAGCAAGCTGTGTTATATTTGCTACAGTGGACGCACTTAAGGGCTTCTAATGCTGCAATCTGTCTGAGTGAAAGCAAACCAAAGTCAACCTGACACTCCGTCATTAGTCAGAACAAGCTAAAACATTTGTGTTTAAAACTGACTGCACTCCTTTTTACAAGCCATGAGATGACCGGTAGCCTTTCTAGTACCCTCTTGTTGAGAATGAATATGTTTCATGTGTTCATGTGTTGCACTGCCATCAGAGTTAATTGACAAATACTGATGGAAACTATTGATTGTGTGGGTGAACGCGCCTGTTTGAAATAGACCAAAAGCCAGAAAGCTGGTTTATTAATGGTGGCAGTGCAACAGGTGCTTTTGTCTCTCTCTTCGAGTCGAGCGACCTGATCTTCAGAATGTATTTGCTGTATGTTGAAATGAATGCGAAGAGGCTTTTGGTGTGTTGTTTTGCTCTCTACCTGCAGGACTGGTTAAATAAAGCCTAGCTATCACATGATTCCACGTTTACATGCTTTGTGTGAGTGTGAGAGAGAGTATGACAGCTATTAGCGAAGGTGGAGCTGTGTTTGTTTTACTAGTGTGTGCCTGTGTTGTGTTATGGCGTCCCTGCAGAAATCAGTGAGCTATTTCAGCTATGCAGTAAACCACAAGAAGTCCTGCCAACCTCTCACTCGTCTCCAATCACTTACATTGAAATTGCATTAGGAAAAGATCTTTTAAAGGGAAGCTACACCCATTTTCAAAATTCCTACTTGTTATTCTTATGGTCTAAGACATGAACAGCTCTCTCCCAAATCCTAAAACTAGAGTGATGAATCTCAAACTTGTGATGTCACAGGGAGGGTATAAAGTCTGGAGCTGCTCAATAAACAAAGAATTGGGGCAGATAACACTGAAAGCACCCACGGGACTATATATGGTAACACTTCCTGTTTCACAACTGACAACACTACAATAGATAAAACTCATTTGACACCTGAAAATTGTGGACCTACCCTTTAATATATCTCTTAGGAATCCATGTAACTATATATTGGCTGCTATTTTTTTTTTTTTTTTAAATCAATTTTAAATGATATTTTTCTACTATAATAAAATAAATACTTAATGGATCCCCGGAGGGAAATTGGGACGTTACAGTTGTTCTTATATAAACATAAATAAATGTAAGAAAATAGAAATAAAGGAATAAGGAACTTGTAAATGATGTACATAATGCTACAATATATGTTAATAAGAAGAATAAGAAATGAGAGTATAAGAAATATGTACAAATAGTGCATTAAAGACATACAATATATAACCACAAAATAATACTTTAAATATCAAGATTCAAGATTATATATGATAACTATAGAAGCTATATATATATATATATATATATATATATATATATATATAAATAAATACAGTATAATAATAAAGGAAGTACTTGGTATATGATAACTATAGAAGCAATATATATATATATATAAATACAGTATAATAATAAGGGAAGTACTTGGTATATGATAACTATAGAAGCAATATATATATATATATAAATACAGTATAATAATAAAGGAAGTACTTGGTATATGATAACTATAGAAGCAATATATATATATATATAAATACAGTATAATAATAAGGGAAGTACTTGGTATATGATAACTATAGAAGCTATATATATATATCTATATATATAGGTATATATAGATATATATATATGGGAGCAGTAGAGGTTGCATACTATAAAAATATTGCATTTAAAAAAAAAAAATGTATATTGCATTGATTGAAGTATTGCACTTGTTTATTTATTAATGATACGTTACTGGATAAAAAAAAAAAGAAACATCTGTATAATAACATTATCTACGTTATTATTAAACACTGCATAATATACCTTTTATAATGACTGTTACTGTTATAACTAATCAATAACAGAGGGCCCGTCACATGTGTCCGCGCTGCTGATTGGACGAGCTTGAAACCGGAAATGTCGTCACCAGCGTCCGCATCACGTTTAACTTAAAACCGGAACAAACAAAAGGAACCAAAGCAAAGCTCAGCAGCTGTTTACCTGTTCGTGTTCCAGTTGTTATGAAGTAAAAAATACGCAGGATTATTTAAGAGATACTGAGGAGAAACGGAGATGGAGATGAGAGCACATTAGCCGAACATCAAGATTTTAGTTTATATTTTTTATTTTTAAAATTTTATTTAAATTTTTTTTTTTTTAAGTTATTTAATTTATTTAGTTAACCTTTTAGCATCTTTTTATTTAAAACATTTTTTTTTTTTTGCATTATAATGAATTCTGCTTTTTCGAGCCGGAGGACCAGCAGCAGCAGCGGGTCGACCTGGCTGCTGTATCCGCTCCTCGGTGCGTGTTTCTGGGCTGCAGTGGTCGGGTACAAGCCGGTGATCATAGTGCACGGTCTGTTCGACAGCTCAGGGGATTTTATACATTTACAGCGGTTCATCAACGAGGTGAGTGGTCAGAATAAAGAGAAAAACTTGTTCAATGTGGTTTGTTTTGTTGATATTTTGGAGCAAAGTATAAACCTGTACATTTTGTTCAGGGGTTGACCTTATACAATATATACTGCAGGCCTTATATCACCACATGTTATCAGCAAAACGTGCTCCTATATCATGCAATATACACACTGTGCCACATTAATCAGCTTTAATCATAATGGTAGAGTCAGAAGATTGTCTTGTAATGTAAATGTGACTACTTTTCTCCATTAATCCTGCAGCAATACAACATGAAAGTGATGGATTAGTACTATAATGTAGGTTAATGCATTTAAATGTATTATTATAGAGTTTAAAATGTGTTATGCTGGTTTAATTTAACCTGTAGTTTGTACTGTATTATTCTGTAATTTGTTTATGGAAATTGCCATTTTTATTTAATTTATTTGTACTACTCTCTTATTTTTGTATTATTATTGTTTTTGTTTTTTTGTGTGTTTTTTTTTAAATGATATTCTTTCTTTTTATTATTATTATTATTATTATTATTATTATTATTATTATTTCTTAATTTTATTTCAATTTTGTATGTTGACGTTGTTTTCTCTAGTGTACTTAATGAGTTTGTCTATAAGCTCAACTACTTAAAAAAATGGTTTATAAACTATTGTAATTACGAACTGTAAATTGCATATATGAAAAAACAACCTCAAAAAAAGGGAGAAAATAAAGTATATAAAAAAAAAAGGAAATTGCCATGCTATTGTGGAGCTAATTTGGCCTTTTTGGTACATTAAATCTGTGAGAATTAGTTTGTGCACAGGAGGTTTTATTCAGTAAAGTTGTCAGAAGTAATCAAGCTCAAAATGCACAGTTAAATGTGCCCTGTCATGCTTTTCCTTCTTGAATCCTCCAAACCACACACACCCTTTTGAAACAGACACACAGTTTAAGATTGCATTGGGAGTAACTGGTTGAAAAAAGGAGGATGTGGTGAAGTTTTGTGGGGACTCCTGCAAGGTTGATGAGGTTAACCAAGATTAAGTTCCTCTTTTTCAACGTCCGCTGTATTAGAAAGCTCATGGCTGAAACCAGACTGCATATAATTCTGCAGGAAAAGAAAATCGAAAGCGGAAATTCAGACTTCTGTGTGTCTCTGTTAGCATGTGCTGCTGCTTTCTTACCAAACAGCCTAATGAATCATCAATATTTAAAGCACATCCTGATCAATTAGTAGCTGAAACATCCCTGTGGACATTTGATAACACAGGAGGGTTGGTTGCTTTTAATGCTGAGGTTTGCGTGTCATTTCTTGTTTGTTTAACGCCTCATGCAACAATATGAGGAGGAATTACTCAAACACAGTCCCTCCCTACAAGCCCAGTAAACAGTACACCCTGTTCATGAAGTGAAAACATATTTTTCTCTCTCCTGCAGTCTCATCCAGGAACAAATGTTACGGTCATCGACTTGTTTGACAGAAGTGCCAGCCTGCAGCCCCTGTGGAAGCAGGTGGAGGGATTCAAGACAGCCATTTACCCAATAATGCAAAACGCAGAAGACGGGGTCCACTTCATCTGCTACTCTCAAGGTCTGTGAGTGCATCGCTGCCAGCGAAATAGAGACATGAATGTGGTATTTGTTTAAGATTATAAAACAGTCTTGGTATGTACTGTACTGGGGCTTCACAAGAGATTTATTTATGACTTGTGATTTCTGCTTCAGTCAGGAGTTGGAAATTCCCAGCCAGCAGCTAAATGTTCCAGTTAATAGAAACCAGGGGAAGAAATAAATATAACAATGACTTTGCCCATCATACATGTACAGTAAATTACTCATATTGCTGACCTGTTATCACAGATGTTAAGTATTTCTGTGAGGAACCTTAGATTTTAAATTAATTTCTTTGCGATTTCACATGTTTTTAAAGATGTTGTACTGAAAGTCGAACTAACTGGACCATGAATTTGCAAATTAATGGCGTACAGTGCATGCAATTAATATGATTAGAGCTGAAACAACTAGTAGATAAATCAATTAGTTGATCGAAGGGAAATTAATTGGCAGCTATTTTGATAATCAATTCATTATTTAAGCAATTGCTTTTTTGTCTTGTGAGATAGTTGATTTAATATCTTTAGGCCAGACAAAACAAGACATTTGTTGGCTTACAGAGATTGTGATAGGCCCTTTTTATTGGCCATTCAAATTAAGTTTAATCAAGAAAATAAGCAGATTAATTGTTGCGGCCCTGAATATTAAAAACTGCATGCATTGGTTTGGGGTTAAAAAATTAGTTATTTTTTTTTCCACAGGTGGGCTGGTTTGCAGAGGAATCCTCTCCACTCTCTCCGACCACAACGTCCAGACTTTCATCTCTCTGTCCTCGCCTCAGGGCGGGCAATATGGAGGTGGGTTTGACTTCAAAGGCTGAACACGTGATTGTGTTTAAAGCGCCTATAATCAATGTTTTTGTATAATACCTGTTACAACCCAGAATAAAGCCCGTTGATGAGGAGGTCGAACATAACCAAACAGAAATATGACCATAATTAACACAAAAGCGAATTAAGTTAAAAAAAAAAAAAAAAAAAAAGTTTCCCCAAAACGAACTAAACTGGTGAGCTGGCAAAAAGGAACAAAAGAGGGGAAGCCACCTCAGCCCAGCCCTTATAGGGCCGGCGGAACCAGGTGCTTCCCTCTACCTCTAAACAACATACTCCCAAACTAAACCCTGACAAACAGAAACAAAACCACAAAAACTAGACCACCAGAAAAAGATAAAGAGCAAGAAAACAAAAAGCTACATGTGGTCACTAAACCACTGCTACTGCTGCTGCCAAGCCAGGGAGGGGAAGAGAGAGTGATCACAAATCCCCTCCTCCTCTTTATTGGGTCCCAATCACCGGAGCAGCCACACCCGGAGAGAGGAAACACAGATCATGAGTGAGACATGAGACAAGATCAGCATGATCAAAAGGGGCGTGGGGAGCATGTAACAATACCAATGTGTCAAATGTCAACATCAAGACAATGTGAAAGGGGTAGTAATGGACCAAAAGAGAATTATCACCTGAATCTACAAAGCTTTATAGTTAGTTTCAGCTCATTGTTTAGCTGTTCAGACCTCAACTTCACTGTTTTTGGTTCTCACTGCTCTCGATGTGTCGTTTTTTTGGCTGCAGCAGGCAGCTGTTTTCAGCGGAAAAGCTCTAAAAACTCACGTACACTATTTGATCTGGTGAACACAGTGGAGCTTTTAGCCGTTGAAAAGACATATACACCAATCAGCCATAACATTAGGACAGCATGGGTACCCATACGCAACAAACTGCGATGCACTGTGTGTTCTGACACCTTTCTATCGGAAACCAGCATTCACTTTTTCATCAATTTGAGCTCCGGTAGCTCTTCTATTGGATCGGACAACACGGAAGCCTTCGCTCCCCACGTGCATCAATGAGCCTCACCCTGTCGCCGGTTCACCGTTTTTCCGTCCTTGGACCACTTTTGGTAGGTCCTGACCACTGCAGACCGGGAACATCCCACAAGAGCTGCAGTTTTGGAGATGTTCTGACCCAGTCGTCTAGCCATCACAATTTGGCCCTTGTCAAAGTCGCTCACATCCTTACGCTTTCCCATTTTTTTCTGCTCTCAACACAAAGTTCAAAGTTCAAAATGTTCACTTTCTGTCTAATATAGCCCACCGATCGGTGTATGTCCTCAGGAGTTGGTTGAGACTAAAAATGGACCTAAAAGAAGAGTGAATATTGGACTTACATTCATCTGGAGGACAGAGACGCAACTCCAAATGAATGAAATTTTGCCCTATAAGGGCTCGAGATGTAAATAAGCAACAGTTTGCTAACAAGTTAGCCATATCAACTTAAATAAAGGGTGATAATGTGTCAATGTTGTCTTCTCAACTTCTTTCTGCTGCCCACCATGTGGCCAAAAAATCTTTTACAGGAGATTCAAGCTTGCTCTTCATCCTGCTCTTTGTCTCCTCAGACACGGACTACTTGAGGTACCTCTTCCCAGAGTTTGTGAAGTCCAACCTCTTCCACTTCTGTTACACCTCATTAGGTCAGAGGATCTCCATCTGCAACTACTGGAACGGTGAGAATAATTTATATTCCTTATAATCCTATCAGATTCAAAGACATGAGATTTAGTTTAAGAAAGTTTCATAAACAATAATATACATTTATTTTTTAGTGGCGTCTTTCTGGACACCCAAGGACACCTTACAAGAATCAATTAAAACATAGACAGATAAAACAATATAAAAACAACAGGACATGACAGAGACATAATTGTACAGACACATAGGATGGGTGATGATGAGTACTAGAGAGAGTAGGCCAGTTTAAACAGGTGGGTTTTGAGGAGGGATTTGAATGATGTGATATTGTCAGATTGTAAACAAGTGTTTTGACATACTGTCTGTTTGTCCTCCTCCTCCAGACCCCCACCACAGAGACATGTACGTGAACAGCAGTGATTATTTGGCTCTGCTCAACAGCGAGAGACCCAATCCAAATGCAACAGGTCAGCACATTCCTTGTGGGTTAAACTCATCCAGAAGTTTAATGACTGTAACTATCAGTGGGTGTTTGTTTATCTTGATGACGCAACAGTGAGTGAGCTTGTGACTATAAAGAAATATCAATAAGCAGGAAGAGGACATTGTGCTTGTTTTATCAGCCGATTCTTAGGAAGACTGATTAATACGAACAAATATTTTCTAAAATACGCATTTAGTATTTATTTAGTCACGCATGGTACAAATAAAGTTGCACACATGCAAAGAGACTACAGTAAACACAGGCAAACTCATCACAAGTTAATGATACCAAGAATATAAACACAACTGTCACCTGTCATTAATTGCATACTGTAGGTTCTGACATCCAGTAAACAGGCAGTAATACGCTTGTCTATATTTGTTTATAACAAACGTATGGTAACTTAATATTGTGTGATGTTGATCAACATTGCAATGAGGGGTTTAATTCAAAGAAGAGACTATAAATCCATTTTGGGAGTATGCTACCTGAAATTCATCAGACGTTATTTGAAAAAAACATAACTGAGGAATGTGGTGGCAGTTTCTGTTAAAACAAGACACAAACCAACAACTTGTCTTTCAGTGAATTTAATAAAAAGGGATACATTAATAACTAAAACATCTGCAGATGGACTGCAGATGGACTCACGAGCACAGCCACCTGTTGTGGACTGTGGCAAGTGAGCCCTGAGTACAAAGAGTATAGAGTATTTATACAGTTTAAATCATAACACGAAGATAAGTGCAAGGAATACAAAAAGAGGAACGAGAGAAAGTGTATGATTGCGTCAGCACACAGCAGACACCAGAGCATCACAAGTCATAACAAGTATCTCAGCAATCTGTAAATGTCAGGTCACTGTCTTATGGTGACGCAGCTGAACATGTGAAGCCTTGAGATAATCTAAAGATACACTTTCTTACAGCAGATATGAAAATTGCCATTACAGGAACTAAGATAATATAAGATAAAATAGGACTTTATTGATCCCTAGTGGGGAAATTCACTTGTTACAGCCGCACAGAGACGGACTGAGGGGTAAGAAAACTGATTTAAAAAAAACGATTTCACTGAAAAATATAAAGTAAAATAAGACATTAAAAAAATAATGGAGGGGACTTTACAAAGAATACTTTACCTCACAGTTTTAATTCATTTTTGAGTTCATGGCAGAGATGTTGTACTGGATTGCGATACCTAATAAAGTGTAATAAAGTTTATCTCTCGATCTCAGAGTGGAAGAAGAACTTCCTCAAAATCGACAAGCTGGTGTTGGTCGGAGGACCGGACGACGGAGTCATCACTCCCTGGCAGTCGAGGTGAGTTGCTCCTCTGTCTTGTTCAGTTCCTCAAAAATATTTTCATATGATTTCATGTAATAATCTTCCTTATAGACAAAACAATTTTTATCTTTGACACATTGCACATTGCATGATTTTGTTGCAAGGAATCAGCACAGGATTCATTTTTGGACTGTTTGATAGTGAAAGTTGAGGTGTCATTTTATGCATTCAAATGCTTTAACATCTTTCTACCGTATACGCTGGAGGCACACAGTTATGTAAAACTAACCCTTATGCTAAAATACTTTTGAAACACCAGAGTTAATTCATTGAATTGAGTTTTATTCCTGCACTTAAAGCCACTTACATTGTTGAGATTAGATTATTTTTTCCAGTTCACTTTGATTCATACACAACATGAGTTTTCTCCCTTTATGATATCTTTTTTCCGGTGTCATATGACACTATTTCTATGCTCTGTTCACACATTACTATGCCTCGAAAGATTTTCTTTTTATGGCTGTGGCTGCTCAGATGACTCTCATGTGATGCTCACACTTTATTATCATCCCTCTGTCTCTCTCCTGATTTATAGTCAGTTCGGGTTTTTTGACGACAACGAGACCGTCGTTGAGATGCAGCACCAAGACGTGAGTGAAAATCAGACACTGTTTTTTATATTATTTCAATGCCCTTTGTGATTATTACTAATATTTTGGATTGTTTATTGTGTCATACACAAGCACATTGGGACATCTAAGACACCAAAGTTGCAGTGGTGAACTTTTCACCACTGCAACTGCACAGATTTGACCTTACTGATGTCCACCATCTCACATTAATGTCTGATGTTTGGAGGTTCCCATCCACATGCAGCACATCATTCTTCCATTATGAATTGCCTTGGGATGATATACCTACTTTGAAAAAGTACAAATGGTGAAACTTTAAAAAGAAGAAGAACACATCCTGAATCACATTCGTTTTGTTCCTGTTTCAGGTGTATTTAAGAGATGTTTTCGGTCTGAAGACTCTGGCGGGTCGAGGAGATCTGATCATCTGTTCCGTTCCCGGAGTCGAACACGTGTATTGGCACTCGAATGAGACGGTGTTCGACACGTGCATGGAGAAATGGCTGGTGTAGAACAAAATTATTTTGCAGCACACACACACACATACACACACACACACACACACAGATACACACCCTGCCATTTCATAAGCTCTAAACTTCAACTATGTTTGAAATCTTGCCTCAATAACCACTTTAAAGTATTCTCGCTAACATCTGTGAGTGTACTCTTAAGGATGTAATCTAAATTTTTGGGGATTACAGTTCTTAGAAATCACTTGGTATTTGTTTTTCCTTGTACTTTTTGTTGATACATTTAGTTTGTCATGCTCATCCTAGTAACTACTAGGTTACTGTGAAAGGAATAGTTTAACATTTTGGGATATTTATTTGCCTTCTTGCAGAGAGTTAGATGAGAAGATTGATACCACTCTCATGTCTGTATGCTGAATATGAAGCTACAGCCAACAGATGATTAGCTTAGCTTAGCATAAAGACTGGAAACAAAGGGAAACAGCTAGCCTGGTTCTGTCAGAAGGCTCGCTGACAAGCATGTTATATGTTGTTTGTTTAAACTGTACAAAAACGGATGTGTAAAAGGAGGTTATGTGACGGACAATTTCTTGGCAGTTAACGCAGTTCCGTAGTCTTGTCGCGACGGTGAGGTTGCTAGGCAACCAGCAGCGAGACTCCACGAAGGTATTGGTCCCGGACAAGAAATAAAATATCATTAAACTACACAAACAGATTAAAACAAACAGGATATAATGTGTTAATTAGTGCGCTTTAAAGGTGCTAATAGGCGGAATAAGTGAATAAGTTTAAGTTTTTTTTAGCAAAACTGCTCCTTTAATTATTTCTGTTAAATCGTGCTGTTGCTGTCAGACAAATCCAGCACATATCTGTCTGTGTGCCGAAGGTATTTTCTCAGAAAATAAGTATACAAGACCAAAAAAACTGTCAGAAGCAACAAATATAAAGGCTCCCATAAACTTTCGGACAGTTTAACTGCTATTATGTTATAACCGTCTGCAACAGTAAAGCAAATCAGACATTAAAGGCACACTCCAGAAATTTAGTATTGCATATCAGTGAAGCATAGGGACGTTTAAGAGACAGATTAAAGGGTCAAAAATGAATGTAGCAGAGGCTGAAGACGGAAGACATTTTACTGTTTTTTTTCAGGCTGAGAAAGTCCCTCATGACCGCTCTTTATGTGCAAAAATAGTGCCCCTTAAATTTGCATGAAAACGAGCCAACATACATACAGTATATATATCCAAGTGTGTGTCTGTGTGTGTTTAGTCACACATACCTCAAAACACTACACAACACAACAGTGCCTGAGCGACATTCTGCCATCCTGTCTACATGTAGAGACTCACTGCCCTGCTCATCTTGTGATGCAGTAATTTATATCTTTTTAGTCTTCCATTTTTACCCGAGGTGGGTCATGTTTTCCTTGTTTCTTTTAGTGTTGCACATCATGAATATCTTGTTTAATATCATTATCATGCAGTGCTTTAGTAGATTAAGCCTTAAAAGTTTCCCCTCATTGCCTCAGTGTTTCATGTCCCATACCGAGGTGCTACGACGCACCGCCTTTAGTGATGGTGCTAATAATGACATGGAGGGGTGGATGTAGAGTGGCCGGAGAGTGGCAGTGCTATATTAGTGTTTACTTGTCCACCCGACTATTGTACGTGGCGCTCTTTACCTCCCATCGCATTTAGATATCTCAGGCGTTTTGAGCAACCGTCATGTTTGTCTGTTTTGTCGGAAAAGGGATCGGTTTCTCTTAACTGTTTGCATTTTGTTAGATGTTTATGTACTTTGATAGATGTTTCTCAAAAGAACAAAAAGGAATGGGAATATCTATTGTGTGATAAAACCAGAAGAAGTGAATTTTAATGAGCAAAGTATGCATTGCACAATGTTTAACCAGATAAAAAGAGAAGGGAAATTATGAAGATGGGATGATTTTAACAGTTTTAAAGTTGTTAGATTTTAAGTATTATTTTGATATTGTTGCATCCTGTGTTTCATGTATGCTTGTACAAGTTAATTAACCTAACTGCATAACCTACTCTATGGATTTAAGGGATGTTCCTCTCTCTGTTCAGTTTTCTTGCTTTAAAAACAGTCAGTGTGATTACAGACAATTTTTTAAAATATCAAACAGAAACTACTATTTTGACTCTGTCCTACAATTTCTACAGTATTTGGTCCGCAAATGAAAATGTGTCAAATGTTGTCAATTCCTCAATAAAAGACAGTTTTGAACATCACTTTTTGTCTTAATTTATTACAACGGATAGTCCTTGTCTAGTTAGTTCAGGAAACACCCTGCCACCTTAAAAAATTAAACAAAAAACTAGCACATGAAAGTTGATAATTAAACTGCAAATATGGCTATAAGAAACATCAGTACGAAAAATGCAAAAGATATGTTGGACGTCATTTAGAAACAGTTCATTGTACTTTTGTAAAGTTAATTTCTGATATTCTTTTATTTATTTTAGTTTTTTGTATGCTGCATTTTTGAAAAAGAAGAAATGTAATATTACTGTCAAGATAATAAAACAATAAAACAAAATAATAATAATAATAATAATAATAAAAAATAAAGAATAAATTAAAAAAAATAGAAAAAATAAAACAAAAAATAAACATTTTTGCAAAAGAAGAAATGTAAGCTTGCTGTCTAGCTAATAAATAAATTATTATTATTATTTTTTTAAAAGGACAGAATATATGCAAAAAACAAAAAGATAAAAATTAGAAAAATATGTATTTTTTTATAATTATTAAAATAAACTATTTTCTATCTTCTTCTCCGCTCAAACTACACAAACGACTACAGTTCCCTACATGCTTTGCGCACCGGAAGTCACCCTGCCAGCTCACCGGATATCTGCGCACGGCGCCGCTCGAAGGCCCTTTTCCGTCTCAGAGAAGAGAGAGGTACAGGACGGCAGACACAAGTGAGTGAACAATCACATTTTATCGCTTCAAACGTCTAAAAAAAAGACCATTCTCGGATAATTAGAAGCGATACTAACTCCCGTTGTCCAAATAATAAGAAAAAAACATCAAGTTTTGTCCGTAATGTTGTTTTATTCGCGCTAAAGAGCTGAACGGACGATCACAACGGCTCGTTAGCTTTAGCATGTTGCTAACTCGTTAGCCACATGTGGGATGCGGCATGTTGATCAGCCACAGCCGTAGATCTCACTTAGCAGTACTTTATTCCACTAAATGTTGCCATAGTTCACTTACTATTGGTACGTTCTTTAAGTAGAAAACACCACCACTGGTAATACATTTAAAATATTACTATTTTATGGTTAATTAGCAGGCTTCAACTCGGGCCTTGCTAGGGAAATGAGTCTTTCACCTGTTATCTGACATTATATTTAATCATAACGTTTTATTCAGGTGATCTGGGTTTGAAGAGACATGTTAAAACAGTCTGTGTCACGGTGTGTGTGTAACGTCGGGTAGGGTAGCATGAAAACTGGTGTAGATTAGTAGTATAGCTACCAATCTGATGATGAGCTGATGAAATGTGACTGATGGATCCAGTTCGCTTTATAAGATAATATATTCCTTTATTAGTCCCACAGTTGGGACATTTGCAGTGTACAGCAGCAAAGGGGATAGTGCAAAAAACAAGATGTATCAGCTAACACAGTAAAAAAAAAAAGAGCTGAACAAAGTAAAACAAAATATGAACCATTTAAAGAGAAGGAAGTATAGAAATAGGAGCAGTATATACAGTATTGACAATAAACAGACTATTAACAAAATTGCACAAGTGGAAAATGATATTGCACAGTGAGAATGAAATGAAATCCCACCTGAAAATATCAGGTTATTGTCAGTTTTTGGTGTGTAAGTTGGTCTGGTTGTGGTAATGTATTATATATATTGATAATGATCAATATCAACTAGACAACTTACAGCAATTTCTTAATGTAATTAATATTACATACTTATTTCGTATATTGTATATTAGTAGAATTTAAATTTTTTATTCTTATTTTATTCTAGCATTTATATATTCTTCTGTTATTATACCGTTTTGACTTGCACCAACATAACCAAAGCAAATTCCTAGTGTATACCTCTTACACCTGGCAATAAATACGATTCTGATTCTGATTAGACAACCTGATGTGATGTGAGAGTTTCAATCTTAATGATTTGAAATGTTAGGGGGGTGACTGGGGTGCACACAAGGCTGTCTGAAGTGTGATGCGTTATTTTCACTTGGCTTGAATTGACCACTTACTTTTTTTTTTATCCTCAGTGACTGAGTGGGAGACCGCCCCAGCTGTGGCTGAGTCCCCAGAGATCAAACTCTTCGGCAAGTGGAGCACTGACGATGTCCAGATCAATGATATCTCCCTGCAGGTAAGCAGCGAGAGGCAGTTACTGCTTGTCAATTGTTATAAAATTTCAGTTTTGGGAAGGATTTTTTTCACCATTAAACATCCCTTCATTTCTGTTGTCATGAAATATTTGTATGTCATGTATTAAGCGAGGCTAGAGTCACGCCTGGACACACCTATTGTCCTGGTGTGCTAGAGTGCTCGCAGAGAAAACGTCTTTGCTTATTCATTGGCTGTAGTCTGTCGTGGCTCAGTCAATCACCAACTCAGACACATTAACTCTTCCTACTTGTACTTCCAACAATACTGGGTTCAAATCTCCATAAACCATGATGTTTAAATCACCCCTTGTGCTCTACAGGATTATATTGCTGTGAAAGAGAAGTACGCCAAATACCTGCCACACTCTGGAGGACGTTATGCCGCCAAGCGTTTCCGTAAGGCCCAGTGCCCCATCGTGGAGCGTCTGACCAACTCCATGATGATGCACGGCCGCAACAACGGCAAGAAGCTGATGACCGTGCGCATCGTCAAGCACGCCTTCGAGATCATCCACCTGCTGACCGGAGAGGTATGTTTACCACTAACTTTCACAGCAATTGTCACTCCTGTTCGGTGTGACTGATATTTGGAAGGCAGCAATTTGTTAAAACTACAGTAAAGGCTAAACTGTGATTAACAGTTTCCAACTTATCCTGTGGGACAGGCTTTAATTGTAATACACAAGAGATTTTTTTTTGCCTATTTACACAAAAAGAAATCTTCAAAAGCAGATAAAATTTATTGATTTTCATCTAGTGTTAAGTTTGTCCTGCTCCAAAAACACTTTGTAGCAGATTATAATAAACATTTGCATTTGAGACAACTCGGATTGTATCCGTTAATTGAATTTGAAGAGAACTACGTATGACCTGTTAATTATGTCGCAGGTACCATTAAAGTAACTTAGTTAAAAACTGACTAGTTATTGTACTTTGAATTATACTTTTACAATCTGTTTCACTTAGATTTTTCAGTCATAGTGCACATTACAGATGTCACTGTTTGGAGTGAGACAAAATACAGTAGAGCCCAGTCACTTTGTGCCAGGTTTCTTGATGTTATGTTGCCACATGTTGTGCATTGATTGAAATATTTAACAATTTTTTTTTCCCCCCAGAATCCCCTCCAGGTCTTGGTGAACGCCATCATCAACAGTGGACCCCGTGAGGACTCCACCCGTATCGGTCGTGCTGGTACCGTCAGGAGGCAGGCTGTGGATGTGTCGCCACTCCGCAGAGTCAACCAGGTAACCACACTCATTACTCTTTTACGTGAAAGTTTTTGTTCTTTTGAATTTGATTCAATATGCAGCATTTCAAGAAAATCCTTTTACATCAGACCACACTGAAAAAGGTGTTGTGCCATCACATAATTTGCAAATGAGCTGTAAATTGTGCCCATTGTAAGTGCAAGTGGAAGGAAGAATTCAGTAAACTTAATTTAATTGGTGAACATCAGCCAGATGACTACAACTACATTTCATTGAATTAGAGCTGACATTAGAAGATATACAGTATAATACATGTAAAAGATATAACACAGGCTGCTTTTAAACCGCTAGACAGTCTTTGTCTAGAATTTTTTCACCATCAAATATTCCTTTAATCTTTTTTTAATTGAAAGCTGCTTTATTTTCCTTTTGGCTGTAATAATTTTGTATTTTGTGCATTAAGCGAGGCTAGAGTCACGCCTGGACACTACCCGTTGTCCTGGTGTGCTAGAGTGCTCGTAGAGAAAATATCTTTGCTTATTCATTGGCTGTACTCTGTTGTGGCTCAGTCAATCACCAACTCAGATACATTACACTACCGGACAGTGTGTATTACACCAAAGTTAATCCGTCAGTCACTAATGTCCTGTTCTCTCTCTCTCTCTCTCTCGTCTTGTAGGCCATCTGGCTGCTGTGCACAGGAGCAAGAGAAGCTGCTTTCAGGAACATCAAGACCATCGCTGAGTGCCTGGCTGATGAGCTGATCAATGCCGCTAAGGTAACAGTTTATCCAGTTACAGCATGATCATTCTGATTTGACGCACATTGATGTATATTAAACTGACAATTTCTTCTCATTTCAGGGTTCATCTAACTCTTACGCCATCAAGAAGAAGGATGAGTTGGAGAGAGTTGCCAAGTCCAACCGTTAAACATGCTCGCTTTCTAACAAAACAAATAAATTTGAAGAAACCTCTTTTGATGTCATGAGTCCTTTTTCTTTTTATGCACTTCTACACATACAGTGCTGTGAAAAAGTATTTGCCCGCTTCCTGATTTCTTATTCTTTTGCATATTTGTCACACTTAAATGTTTCAGATCATCAAACAAATTTTAATATTAGACAAAGATAACTGAAAATGCAGTTTTTAAATGATTTCATTTATTAGGGGAAAAAAGATATCCAAACCTACCTGGCCCTATGTGAAAAAGTGATTGCCCCCTAAACCTAATAACTGGTTGCGCCACCCTTGGCTGCAATAACTGCAATCAAGCGTTTGCGATAACTGGCAATGAGTCTTTCACATCGCTGTGGAGGAATTTTGGCCCACTCGTCTTTACAGAATTGTTTTAATTCAGCCACACTGGAGGGTTTTCGAGCATGAACGGCCTGTTTAAGGTCATGCCACAGTATCTCAATTGGATTTAAGTCCAGGCTTGACTAGGCCACTCCAAAACCTTCATTTTGTTTTTTTAAAGCCATTCAGAGGTGGACTTGCTGGTGTGTGTCGGATCACTGTCCTGCTGCATAACCCAAGTGCGCTTGAGCTCGAGGTCACGAACTGATGGCCGGACATTCTCCTTCAGGATTTTCTGGTAGAGAGCAGAATTTATGGTTCCATCAATTATGGCAAGTCCTCCAGGTCCTGAAGCAGCAAAGCAGCCCCAGACCATCACACTACCACCATGTTTGACTGTTGGTATGATGTTCTTTTTTATGAAATGCTGTGTTAGTTTTACGCCAGATGTAACGGGATGCAAACCTTCCAAAAAATTCAACTTTTGTCTCATCAGTCCACAGAATATTTCCCCAAAAGTCTTGGGGATCATCAAGATGTTTTTTGGCAAAAGTGAGACGAGCCTTTGCGTTCTTTTTGGTCAGCAGTGGTTTTCGCCTTGGAACTCTCCCATGGATGCCATTTTTGCCCAGTCTCTTATTGTTGAATCGTGAACACTGAACTTAATTGAGGCAAGTGAGGCCTGCAGTTCTTTAGATATTGTTCTGGGTTCTTTTGTGACCTCCTGGATGAGTCATCGATGCGCGCTTGGAGTAATTTTGGTAGGCCGGCCACTCCTGGGAAGGTTCACCACTGTTCCAAGCTTTCTCCATTTGTGGATAATGGCTCTCACTGTGGTTTGCTGGAGTCCCAAAGCCTTAGAAATGGCTTTGTAACCCTTTCCAGACTGATAGATGTCAATGACTTTGTTTCTCATCTGATCTTGAATTTTTTTTGATCGCCGCATGATGTGCTGCTTTTTGAGATCATTTAGCCTACTTCACTTTGTCAGACAGGTTCTATTTAAGGGATTTCTTGATTGAACAGTGAAATTTAACTCAGCTTTCCAAAACGTGGTTGATCAGTTAATTCATGATTTAACAAGGGGGGGAAATTACTTTTTCACATAGGGACAGGTAGGTTTGGATAGCTTCTTCCCTTAATAAATGAAATCATTATTTAAATACTGCATTTTGTGTTTACTTGGGTTATCTTTGTCTAATATTAAAATTTGTTTAATGATCTGAAACATTTAAAGGGACTATTTGTAACTTTCAGAAATGCTCGTTAACAGCGACACCTGTTGCCGTGAAATCAACGAAAGTCAGCGTCGGGCTCACTCTAAATATACCTGAACGAGCATCGCTCAAAACAGTGAGGCGACACGTCAGCTAAAACCACAATATCACTATATTTCAGCTGCTTGGCAGTAATGTCAGCTGACTAGACAAAGGTCTCTCCATGAACATGATTTAGATCTGATCCTAGTGTTGGCTTTTCCTGCCTAAGTGCAGGCTGAGGCAGCGGGGCTCTGCAGCGTGTCTCCCTGCTCTCGCCGCCCGCAGCCAGAGAGAGCAGAGGAGACACCGGCACCCGGTCGGTAACGAGAAGACAACGTAACTCTCTGCAGAGCTCCGTCACTTCACAAGACACGGGAAAGCTCTGTTGGTCTGGAGGAACTGCAGCAGTTATTTCTGCACAAACGTCCCCTGTGCATTCACTAGATATTCTCAGAGCTAAACTAACTCTTCTGCAGTGTGGAGTGAGCGCGCGTTCACATCTAGAGGTGGAGCGAGCTGAGCAAGAACGCGCGCTCTGTCTGAGTGAAGGCGAGCAGGCAGAGGAGGAGGGTAAAGCGGCTACACGCGAACGCGCATATGTGACGACCCGCTACATTTATACGCTTACAAAGTTACCAACAGTCCCTTTAAGTGTGACAAATACGCAAAAAAAAATAAGAAATCGGGCAAATACTTTTTCACAGCAGTGTATGTTTAGTATCTTGGACATTGAACAGGCATCAATTACACAAGATTACTACAATTTTATTGGCATCACTACTTGCTACAAATTCACACACAAAGCTAAAAATGATTACTTAAAAAAAACTCTGCATTTCTATTCTTAGCAGCTACACGTCCTGTAATTGAGACAGTTAGCAAAAAGACAAACTTGAAATACATAACCTGTGTATCAAGGAGATGTACATTGTCAAGAATCTGCAGACAAATTTAGGTACCACAGGGTATCTGCTGGTCTTAAAAACTGATTATTGGTTCCTCGAAGCATTAAAGTCCTGAATTTAATTAACAAAAGTAAACATTTTTGCCTCTTGAACCCCAAGCAGTAATGTTAGTTAAAATGGGCAATTATAGACTTTAATAAATCTGTTTTATGTTGCTTATCCAGGTCACATTAGAAATTGTTGTAGTCAACTGGGAGGTACTGGAAAACTGAATTCTAGGCCATATCATCCCCACTGGTTTTCCTTCATACTTTGGCTGGCACGATCGTAAAATAAATATTAAATTGCATTCTATGTGGTATTTAAAATATCTTTAACATTTCTTTTAATGTGATCTGTGAGCTTAGTGGTGGTTTACAGAAAAGTCGTGGTCATAAGTTAGAACAGTGTGAAACTACAGATGAATTTAGTGGTTTATTTATAGTTAAAAGTTTTGTGAGGGAGCCAGCGTGCTGCGCTGTGTGTTCAGCAGGGGGGGGCAGCAGTGCCAATAATCAGCTTGAGAGTAAACCAGTTAGCAGATGTTACAGTTGGGTCATATTATCTCATACAGATGTGGTATCAAGTGTTTTTCCCCCAGAAATAAATAGATAAGAATTGTACATTGTGGAAAGTGTTTCTGTGATTTGGTTCCCCTCCACCACACCATGAACGTGCAGGTAAACATTGTAACATACTCGTGTTAGAAGTGTGTTTTCAGAAATGCGTGTGCTTTCTGTTGATGAGCAGGCAGAGCGAGGACAGAGACGCTCCCAATTTGGAGGCCTCGCTGCAGGCTGTAGGCAGGAGGGTGTAGTCCTGTAGCTTCTGGAAAGCCTGCAAAGAGGAAACAAGTTACTCATCCAGACACACACTCAGTATCACCAACTGTACTGGAATAAAGTTACTGGCTAATAATGTAGACTGAATATTCTTCATTTTCTCTTTTCTTTGATCATCAATCATAAAGTTCAATGGAGAGAAACTACTTCAGAAATAACTTGATTCTGACCTATAGTATGTTGACGTTTTTAAGGTTTAAGACGGAAATGGCTTCTGACTATAGCAAATGTAATAGTAGGTTTAGACTCTCCATGGACATTAAAAGGACAATCAACTGATTCTACAGATGAAGATCAGTTTACTTGTCATGGTTAGCACTACTCAACCTGTGAAAATAGCTGTATAAAACCTATAATAACCCAGATTAGGTTTTCAGGGTTATCTAGGATTGGAGACTTCACATCATTGTAGTCTATTTTGAGTTTGACAGATGTTACCAGGCAGAGATGGTCTAATAAAAGGTGTTATTGGGTTGCATTGTAGAACTATAGGATCCAGTGTTTTTGGAGCTTAAGGGATAGTTTGGGTGTTTTGAATGAGGTGTTTATCCATAGTCAGTGTATTACCTACAGTAGATGACGGTCAGCACGCCCCCAGTTTGGAGAAACAGACAGGAGTACTGACACGGAACCAAAGCAACGTAATGCTGTGGACGGGACTGGCAGCAAAATGTATTTTAGCCACCTAAAAAATCAATATCAGTGAAAGTGTATGCTATATTTAGAATATTTTTCCGATGGGGAACTGAAGCCGTTGTATCCGTCTATGCTCTCGCCATAGTAACCAGACTCCATTGAAAAAAAAAAAACTGATTTTACCTTGCAGAACATGTGGGTTGCTGGTCTACCGCTGCCTCGATCAATTAGTTTGTGCTATTGTGCGACTTTGGGGAATCTGTTGGATTTATTATGTACAAAAGTGCTTACAATGACCTACAATAACCTGATTGTTGGATTTGTTGTGTGTGAAGTGTTTGCGAGGACAGGGAGGATGGCATGCTCTGTTCTTTTTTCAAGGCCAAAGGGAGGAAGGAGTCAGAAAGAGATAACCAAGAAGAAGACATGCAGCAGAAACATCACGTGCCATAAGCTCATGAATATTAATATTGTGTAAACCATGAATAGGCTGGATCAGGGATAGCTCGGGGTTCAGACTTCGCGAACTGACCCATGCACTGTATGTTGTCAGGGACACGTAGGTTGGATCCAGATATCTGTAAACTCTTTTATTTTACTTATGCAACATTGATTGTTCGGAATAAATTGTATTATTATGCTTTAACCCGTCTGTTTGGAAATTCTCTTTGTCACACAAGATTAACCAGCACGTAACTGGGCCTTGACCTCTCGGAGGTAGAAGGCCAGTTCCTTCAAATCCGAACAAACCAAAGTCACACAGGAGCACAAACAAACTAATCGATTGAGGCAGCAACTCCCATGTTTTGCAAGCTGAAATTAGTTTTTTTCCCAATGGAGTCTGGTTGCTTTGGCGAGAGCAGAGATAACCTCAGTTCCCCATTGTAAACATAGAGTGTATAGCTGTCTCACGGTAAAGTAAACTGGCAAAAATATTCTAAATATAGCGTACACTTAAATAATATTGATTTTTTTTAGATGAGACTTTCTTTTAGGTGGTAAAAATATGTTTTGCTGCCAGCCCCGTCCACAGCAGTACATTGCTTTGCTTCCGTGTGATAACTCCTGTCTGTTTCTCCAAATTGGAGGTGTGCCAATCTACTGTAGGTAATACACCGACTATGGATAAGTACCTCATACAACCCCACTTCAAAACACCCAAACTATCCCTTTAACTACATACTTATAGTTAGGATATGTTGATCTTTGCAGTTTTGGTTTTGACTATCCTTTTTCTAGTCTCCTGTGAGTCCCCCAGCCAAAGATACAAATAAAACAATGCTGCCATAATCCTTTCATTTTACAAAGATGAGTCTCTTTTTGAACCTGAGGCATGCAATAAAAATCTAAATCCTCAGCTGTACTCACGGAGACGCTGTCGGGACATTCCTCTGCAGGCCGGTGGAGCAGGAAGTTGTGTTTAGACGGACCTTTGACGTAGATGCAGTTCGCTGCCGATTCCTCTGGAACAGTGAGCACTTCATAGTGGTGGTCAGTCAGCTGCTCCATCATCTGGAGACAAACACACATGCACACTTAACTGTGCACCACCCTGACTGCTCCACACACACGTATTGCAGCAGACCACGCCCAGCATTACACACAGACTCAAAGGCAACATTAGTGCTATTATTAATATGACCTCAGCAGTTAGGAAACAAATGATGTGTGCAGTTCACGTTCGGACAGAGGGAAGAGAAACACAGACACGATGTAATCAGGTCGATATTGACCGTTCAGAGATGTTAGGGCCTGGCTAATACATGATTTTCTAATATCTAATTTAACTGCATATCATTTTGAATAACAAGTCATCAGTATAGAAATTTATTCTTCATCACTTATGAGGCTTTTGTACATTTTAAAGTGGCACATTAGCTGCAGATAGTGTTGGTCAATCTGCATAGAGACTGACCACATTAGTTTGAGGTTAAAGGAATAGTTCATCATTTTGGGAAACACCCTTAAACATGAGTGATATTGATCCATTCATCTTACTCTGTAAGAAAGTCAATAAGCGTATTCCCAAAATGTCAAACTATTCCTTTAAAAAGGGGAACACCACCCAAATTAAGAATTCCATTATGTTATTTCCATGGCCTAGGGAAGTTCAATCACTATTTGTGAACATGAGCTACTCCCTCTCAAAGCCAGAAACCAGAGAAGGGAGTCTCCAACTTGTGCTGTCATAGGGTATAAAGTGTTGAGCTGCTCCATAGACGATGAATGGGAGGCTGATTTTATGGACCCACAGAATCAGTGTTTTGTTTTTTATACCTAAATAAGCTTTATTCTATTGTAGTGATCTCAGTTGTGAAACAGAAGATGTTCCCATATACTCAGAACTGTCCTGGGTGCTCTCAGTGACATCTTTCCTAATTCATTGTGTATAGAGCAGCTCCAGACTTTATACTTAATGACATCAAATTTAGTTTTAGCGCTCTAATTTTTGGATTTGGTAGAAAGCTGTTCGTGTTTACTAATATTTTTGGGCCATCTTAGACCATAGGAAGAACATGTATGTATTTTGAAAATGGCCGTGGTTCCCCTTTAAAGATGACATATAGTATTTTATGAAGAACGAAGGTCAAGCGCGCTTCAGCCGCCTCAAAAGGAATAGTAGGCCTGTCCGGTGCTCACACAGTAGGGCAATCTTGTAACAGGAGACTTATAGTATAATATTTTATATTTATTAACACCACATGCACACATATACACATACAATTACTGTAAATGCAAACACTTACCCGGAGTGTCTTCTTGGCCCCTTCACTGTTGCTGATGATGATGGTGTCCGGACCTCCCATGGAGCAGATGTTCCTCAGTCGGTTTACACCACAGACTGGGACGGTGGACACAGCAAAGTCCTGAACAGATGGTTGAAAGGTTCAATTATAAAACACACTGTCCCTCCAAGTTTCTTTGACAACAAACGAGACAAGTTCCCTCATTTAGTTTTGTCACAGCAGACCTCTATTCAAGCGTCAAACTTTTACAACATCGACACAAAGCACACCACTGTGTGATTCTGGAGTTTCTTGTTAAGATCAGAGGCAGTCATGCAGTTGGCACTACTTGGTCTGAGGAGTCCTTTAGTAAGCTTAAAGGAAGGCAAGAGAGACATCATCTATAGAAGGCTATAAAGGTGTTTTGATTAAACTTTTGTCTGCCTCTGGTATGACAGAAGTTCCTCTCTGACAAGAGCTATTTTTTCTGTACAACACGAGACCAAATAAGTTGTTACTTTGTGATGTTAGTCTGTAAAACCTGCCACACCCTATTTTAACAAGCTGCCAGACCGATCTGAAACAGTTTTAAGAGGTATTGTTAGTGTTTCAAATTTCAGGAATTCATTGTTTAAAAGTTGTTGCTGACGCTTTTCCAACTTGTCAAGAAGGAAACACAGAACCCATTTAAATAGTCGGGATGTTTGACATGAAAAATAGTCTTTTGGCTTCCACATTAAATGACTGTCTACGACCAGCAGCTGCTGAACATAAATACCAGACAGCCTCCAAAAAAACAGTGATGAAATCCTGATGTTTCAGTGTCATTAATGACCTCACTGGAAATGTGAAATTGGTTAAGAGTCTACAGCAACACTAATGGCTCTGGGAAGCTTTACTTTAGCACAGTGGTGCTTTGAGCTAAATGCTAATGTCGGCATGCAAACATGCTCACAGTGACAATGCCAATATGCTGATGTTTAGCAGGATTAACATTTACCATGTTCACCATTTTATATTAGTTTCTTAGCGTGCTAAAATTAATTACGTTCCACGATGACAGTCTGTATCATATGTCTCAAAGATTTGAATTAAGCTGAGGCTGCACTATCACTATCACCTCTTAGTGTCGTCATTACAATGATAAATGCGTGGCTATAAATATGTAAAAAGCTCTTGTAACATTTTGAATTTTATGAATGACAATTGGAAAAGCATGCAAAATGCTAGTGTAACAATTTTGAAACATGATACAGTGGATGTAGATGGTCTGCTGGTCTTCCTCTTTCATCCACCGTTATGACCACGAGCCCTCCCACCTACGCTAATTCATACCAGACGCACACACAAGAGTAGATCCAAAGTATGTGTGTTTTTATGAGTAGCAGAAGTGCGTAAAATGCACTTAAGAGAAGTGGAGGAATCAATACTAATGGGCGGGTTGCGTCGAGCCTGAGGGGTCCACTGTGTGGTCGCCATTATTTGGCCAATAGAGCGACCTCATTCATCACCGTTTACAGACTGTAATTCCCCAAATGCAACACAGCAAATGGCCACCTGCTCACTTTGGCAGCTGGGTTCCTTTTCTGACAAACATCTTGGCAGAGAAGACCGTCTTTGTTGCACTGGCTGAAACTTAAGTTATTTAATTTATTGGCAGTGGTTTTAGATAAGTTTCTCTGAAGTATATCACCCCATTTTAACACGCTTTATTGCTTACAGACTCATGCATTCATGAGAAAAGGCTAAAGGACTCCTAACTATTCAGGCACTGCTACATCCTCTCTCCACGCCTCTCACCCTGAAAGTGTCTGCCAGCACTTCCGCCCCTCTGTGGTTGGTGTGGGACGAGATGCCGACAAAGAACTCCCTCCCCGTGAAGAAGATGTCGCTGCCCTCCAGCGTGGCCACTCCAGAGTCCCCCTCCTCGACCCCCATCTCCACCACGGTCAGGTTCAGCTCTGACACCACCCTCCTCACGGCCTCTACCTGGAGAGATGAAGAGTAGAAAAAGCAAAACACTCATGCTCAACTTCATTCAGTAGGAGAATTCAACTGTGTATGCACGTTTCTCTGGATGGACATAGTTTTCCATATATCTTTTTCACCGTTTGTACTATCCCTCTATCTATATTATATTATTAACAAGTTTCAAAGCATAAACATAATTGTTTTGTGATTTCAGTGTACTCAAGGAACCTCTAAAAAAACAGATCTGTAACTTTGGAGTAATTTGTAATTTTCCTGTAATTTCAACCATGCAATTTGGCACATCATAATTATAGGGAAAATAGACAGTCTGGGTACAGGAGGTTAGCTGCTAGGGCTGGGACAATATGTTTATCTCTCGTTTAGTTACCATCACGATCCTTGGTTGCTGATTATTTTTTGTATTGTGATTAAATATTACGATTTATTGAGATTTTATTTTGGGAAAAAAATTTCTAGATGACTTTTACTTTGTAAAATCTCTAAATTGATAGAGTAAAAATGTTTGATTTTTCAGCATGTATGTAATCAGAGCTGTCCTCAAGCCAAATATATTAGTCATGTCAGGAATTTTTTTTTTTTCCAGCAACACAAAAATCAAAAAATAAAGACATTTCCCTCACAAATAGCTGCACCTGTAAAAATGTGAAATTTGCAGTTCCTCATATATGAAGAATAAACTCTCCATTAACAATTAATTCACGTTTTCTTGGGTTTTAATAGAGCTGTTCTTTCAAGGAAAATCCTATTTTGTCTACCGTTCGGACCCAATCCTCAGTTCTTTCCACTGAACTTGCTAGAGAAATGTTAGGATATTACAGACCTGTAAAATAGAGCATAACCAATCATTAATTGGACATGTACCATTTGAGTGATACCAATATTTTCCCTATAATTAGTACCAGATTACACAATATTTTCCAGAATGTTTTTGGGGGGGAAATTGCAGACTTCTAAAATAAAGTACTAACGGAACTTCTGACATCCAAGATTAAGCTGCCAAAAAGCATTACATTGCTTTGCAAAATCAAACCGAAAGGGCAAACAACAAAAGAATACACTGAGTTTCTCATCTCTTGTATTAAGAAAGGTGGTTTCCACAGTCTACTCTCAAGTCTCAGAGTTTCCAAAATACAACTGAATGCCACCTTAAACATGTGAAGTATGATTCTCATACCATACTGATGTGAACTGAAACAAATGGCTACTACTTATCACACAAAGCAAGATTAAGTGCATCATCAGAGGATTAGGATGCAAAAACAGCTTAACTAAAGCCATTTTCTTCTCCAATGTGTTACCTCACTGCGTCTCTGCTGTTTGAAGGGCCGGGTGATGAGCGCCGTGTCTCCATGGATGACTGCCACATCCTCTATCCTCCAGCTCTCTGGCAGCTCGGGGTCAGGGGGGATCTCGATCAGCTGCAGGCCCACCTTCTGCCTCAGGGCTCCCGTCAGGCAGCCGAACTGACGCTGAGCTTTGGCCAGGTCCACCGAGGCCTCCCCGTTCTCACTGCCGTCTCCCGCCGCTTTCCCAAAGGTCTCTGGGATGCCCCGCACCACGGCGTGGGTGAAGCAGCCATATGGGCGCATGTTTGCCATGATTACAATACACTAATTGTCTATAAAAAGTGGTAGGGAATATTGGTGTTCTGCCAAAGATGCCAATGAGTTTGCTTTGCCAGAAGACAAGTCAGAGGTAATGAAAAGATGTGTATAGTCTAAACTGTAAAATGAGCTAATGATGGATCAAGAGAGCATCTTCATTCCTGTCTCTCTGCTTCTTCTTTCATTCAGTACCTCATCGGCTACTCCTCCATCTGCCAGGAAGTGAAAGCAGAAGATCCCAGCCTATAAGACAGAGAGATGGACACATTAATTAACAAAGCCAGATACAATAGAACAACTGTTTGTATCCCCTCCTCTGTAGAGGTAAATATCTACAACATTATTCTGGAGATTAAAATGAAGCACTAAAGAATTGCACTTTGTGAAGTAGTGATTGTTAGTTTGCAAGAGGACACAGCATCATCACCAGTAAAACGTTCAAGGGCAGCTGAAATAACAAGAGATAGCACAGTTTGAAAGTACACAAAAAGGAGCATTGTCCAAGGTTAGATTATAAGGAAACATTATTCAACATCCCTGCAAATATGCTGCAAAGCCTTCCCATGTTTGGGCAGTGGGTTGGATTTGGGGACAATTGCCCTTTCATCATCTTCCCTGTAACTCACAGCAGTCAGTCGCCCACTGTGAGGCTGCAGAAAGGGACTTCCACACAGGATGTTTCCTAAAATCTGCTTCATAACTTATGCAACAAGTGCTTTGATAGATAGATAGATAGATAGATAGATGGATGGATGGATGGATAGATAGTAACTTTATTGATCCAGAGGGAAATTCAAGTTTCCAGCATCACAGTTCCATAATGCAAAACATGTTAGTAAAAAGGCAGTAAAAAAAAGTTAGTAGTGCAAAGTACAAAAAAAATATATACCAGAAAACTGTTAAAACTGAATATAGTGCAGGGTAACAGCTGTGATACACGACTATTAAAACATGTAATGATATAGTGCAGAAGAGACTGTTAAAAATGAGTATAGTGCAGGGTAACTCCAGTAGCTTAGTCTATGAAAGTGCACTGTGTGCATTATTATCTGTCCTGCAGACCGTCCTCCTTTATCGTTATAAGGCAGCACATATTAAGAATACTTACTTGCAAGTTTAGGCTATTAAATCACAGTTAACAGTGCTTAAATTAACTATTTTTGAGTGACATTTTATGACATACTATTCTATAACTTTTTATGGCATACTATATTGTGAATTTTTTATGGCATACTATATTAGGAAATTTGATGGCATACTTTACTATGACTTTTTTATGACACACTATATTGTGACTTTTTTATGACATACTATGATATTTTTATTGCATACTATACTATGACATTTTTAAGCTATTAAATCACAGTTAAACGTGCTTAAATTAACATTTAGTTGTGTCTGTGATAATGAGGTCAATGATACCTTGTGGTGGAAAAATATAATTTTTCCTAATATACTTTGCACTAATGCACTATTTTATGTTTTTGCAATGTAACAAACATTTATATTGCATATATATATATGCCTTTTTATGGCATAGTACACTATTACTTTTATGACATACTATACTATGACTTTTTTATGACACTCAGTGATAATGAGGTCAATGATACCTTGTGGTGGAAAAACACTATTTTTCCTAATATACTTTGCACTAATGCACTATTTTATGTTTTTGCAATGTAACAAACATTTGTATTTTTCAACTGCGTAATTATCCAGCTGCAATAATGAATATGAAGCACAGCCCAGAAGTAAAAACATCTTGAGTAGTTTGGCTGCACCGCCCAGCAGTTCTCTGCTCCTTCACAAATACTTCAGATGCTCCACATCTTACTAACTATCACCAACAATAACACTCCCAGAAGTTACTCAAATAACTTTAAATATAGACTTTTATCTTACCTCTTTTGAGTGTGACAGCTTCCCACACGCTCTGCCACGTTTTTCTGCGTTTAATATAATTTCTAAACCCTTCAGTTCCCGTTATTCTCCCGTTGTCTTTATCTGCTGCGACCAACTGGCCAACAAATACAAGTCAGGTCAAGCTGGGGACTGTGAGGGACGATGCACACTTCCGGTTGTGGATTTCACAATAAGAGCGCTACAAGTAATCCTATCTTTTGACTGTAATTTTAAAGCTATGTTATCTCATTTCATTCAAGATTCAAGATTCAAGCCCTTTATTGTCATTGTGTAGTACAACGAAATTAGATTGTGACAATCCCATAGGTGCTAATGAAAAGATAATACAATAAAAAAAAGAGATAGTGCAATATAAATATAAAAAATATAAAAGATAATACAATATAAAATATAAAAATACAATATGTATATTGATGAGATGACAGTTTTGCCAGATTACAGTTTTGCCAGATTATTGCACAAAGTGTCCGTCAGATAATTACATAAAATAGTGCATTAGTGCACTTTATATACATACAATAGTGTGTGTGTGTGTGTGTGTACATATATATATGTATATGTATGTGTATATATATATATATATATATACATATGTATATATATATATATATATATATATACATACACATATGTATATGTATGTATATATATATATATATATATATATGGATACAGTATATGTGTGTATATATTTGACCAGGAATATTTCAAACGAAACATTTGAAGGACCCCTGATTTGTCTTTGTGTTCAACTCTTCGGCTTAACTCCTATGCTTGTTTTATGCATGTCAGTGCCCTAGATGATAGGGTGTACTGTCCTAGACCTCTAACAATTTATCATGATTTATGTTTATTTTTATTTTATTTTATTTATTTATCTATTTATTTATATTCATTTTTGTACACTTGTTTTTTTTTTTTGAGTGTGGGGGGTGGGTGGGATTGTCAGAGTTGTATTAACAAAATTCAGAAATAAACTCTGTTTAAAAAAAAAAATACAAAAAATACAATGGTCATTGAAGCAAAAAATAAATCTCTCAACTTCCTGTCTTCTTTAGTATTTAACTCCAGCTTGACACATCTTTCATCCCTTCACCCCCCCATCCCCCAACACGTCCTGCCCGGATCCAATCAACGTTGATTTGAGTCTCCACAGCTGCTGTCAATATCATATTGATTGTGGTTGAACATAACGGTAATCAATACCGGTGCGTGCAAAAATCACTAACATGCTCTCTGTTGTTTAAAGTGATTTATCATATTATTATTATTATATGCAAGTTCACTACCAAAAGATAACTTAATTAAGTTCTCATCTTCTTTTAATCCAACGTTAAATCAGACACGGTTTTATAGAATAACTGTGAGGTTGATGCAACTAATGTTACAATGTGATTTTAAAGCGACAATATTATGATCCAAGGGCGTAATTTACTGGTGGGGAGTCAGAAGGCATGTTGGACCTATTGGACCCCTCCACTGTGGAGAGGTGGAGGAGAGAGAGACACCTGGTGGCTGAATGGCACTGATGAAGGGAACTCTGCACTCACCTGGAGAGAAAACAAGACATGACATACTATACTATGACTTTTTTATGACGTACTATATTATGACTTTTTATGACATACTATACTATATTTTTTTTGAACATACTATACTATGACTTTTTATGACATACTATACTATGACTTTTTATGACATACTATACTATGACCTTTTATGACATACTGTGCTGACTTTTTTGTGACATACTATGCCATTTTTATGACATACTATACTATATTTTTATGGCATACTATACTATGACATACTATCCTACAACTTTTTTATGACGTACTATACTATATTTATATGACATACTATACTATATATTTATGGCATACTGTACTGTGACCTTTTTATGACATACTATACTATGACTTTTTTATGACGTACTATATTATGACTTTATGACATACTATACTATATTTTTTTTGAACATACTATACTATGACTTTTTATGACATACTATACTATATTTTTTTTGAACATACTATACTATGACCTTTTATGACATACTGTGCTGACTTTTTTGTGACATACTATGCCATTTTTATGACATACTATACTATATTTTTATGGCATACTATACTATGACATACTATCCTACAACTTTTTTATGACGTACTATATGACATACTATACTATATATTTATGGCATACTGTACTGTGACCTTTTTATGACATACTATACTATGACTTTTTTGTAATATGCATTACGGTAACAAAATCCGGACTCATATTTGATCCACCCCACTGATGAAATCCTATTTTTGCCACATAAACCTACTCTGACACCCTTTCCTCGTATTGAGACACTGAATTAATGACGGATTGGAGTATTTCTATGAAATTTTCTAGGATTAGGGACTCCTCCTCTCCCCTTAATCATGATGAATTGTTTACGTAAGGCCAGGTTGCATCTGCATATTAAATACAAACTTGGACTGTCTGCTGTGCGCTGTGCTGTGACCTCTCCCACAGTGGTCCTATAAAAACATTATCAGGTTCACAGTTGATGTATTTCACCAGGTTGAGCCTCTCATCGCCTTCTGTTCAAAGTCATCAGAGATTAAACACCTAATATGCTGTATTACTGAGCCATCGTTGTCTGTTTTTGTCTATGTGACATGACAAAAAAATAATCTGGCTTTTCCTGAAATGTGGGTCAAATGATGTTGGACACTGTTGAGATTGTTGGATAAACAAGTTAACCTCATCAGATACTAAAGCTTTGAATCCTTTGAAACAGCTTTCTTGTGCATCATGTTTACAATTAATAGTCCAGTAATCAAACTGTTTTTTTTTTTGCTGAAATTTGGCAACTGATATTTCGAGGTTTGTACGGCAGTTATTTAAAATTGCGTAAGTAAACACGTTTTTGACTCATAAAGCAGCACGATTGGATGGGAGGGGGGAGGTAGAGGGCACAGACAGGATTAAAGAACACCATCTGTCTATGGAGATCATTCAGTCAGCACACAAACCATCCCGGTCAAATATAGCATCAGCAGGTTTAAACACACTGTCTGTAAAAAAAACACTCTCCTCCACACACAGAAGCAATACGCAACATTTGTGTGTCCTGAAGTTAGTGTGAATGATATGAAGCCACCCAAAAACCCTAGTTGAGAACCAGTCTTAGGTCATCTTTCCTAATCTGCATTTCAATTTCACAATATGTCAGTTTAAGTTTTTGTATTTTTTCACTCATTGTGTTAAGTGTTGGACCTTGCAACTATATTTTTAAAGGTCCCATATTATAAAAAAGTGAGATTTTCATGTTTTTTTTATTATAAAGCAGGCTTAAGTCCTATATAAATACTGTGAAAGTATCGAAACACTCAATCCACAAGGGAAATACACACAGCCCGTATTCAGAAACTCTGCATTTGAAACAAGATGTCAGGATTTCTGCCCATTCGTGATGTCACAAATATACAATATTTAGACCCTTTACACAGTTTTAAACGTAAACATTCTAAATGTGTCCCAGTTTATTTCCTGTTGCAGTGTATGTGAATGTCATCAGCTGACAGGAAGTACACATGGACCCAAGCTGTTGCCTAGCAACGCAATTCTGTTGCAATTCTGTTGCAATTCTGTTGCAATTCTGTTGCAATGTGCTAAAACGGAGCGTTTCAGACAGAGGGTAAATACAGGTATATTCAGGCTGACAGTATGAGGAAAAGAAAGTTTTTTTTTAACATTACAGCATGTAAACATGTTCTAGTAGAAACACAAAATACAAGTATGAACCTGAAAATTAGCATAAAATCGGACCTTTAAATAATTTATTTTACAACACTTATTTTATTAAACATCATCAATACAAATTAAAAAAAAAATGCATATATGTGAACCTACAAACAAGTAGTATTTCTTAGCTCATGCAAAAGCTGAATAACATCAGTAGCACATTTGAGAATAAAAGGACAGATGTGCTAACCAAACTCTATTCAAAAATCTATTGCTTTATCAACAAACACACCCACACACACGTCAAAGAGCGTGACAATTCATAAATGCTTAATGATATTTATGACTTGTCATAGCCCACTGATCATTTCAGCATACAGCATATCATCCTGATTAAAAGAAACAAACCTATACTACAGGAGAAACTAAAGAAAATTCTTTGTTTGTGTCACTCTGAACCTAGCGGGAGGATGTCAACATTTTAAGGGAGTTTTTTTCAGGTTTTTCGGCTGTGTGCGGTGCAGTTAATCAACTGGTAAACAGCTTATTCAGTCTGAGCCCGCTTGGCTCACTCCATCACAAGACTGCTGTCAGCAGACCGTCCTGCCTGCATGCTGCCCTCATGTCTCCTATTACGCCCTAAAGGATAATTCAGTTAAACTGCCTCACTCTCTAACTCACTGACATGCTGACTTCCTCTCTTTCTCTCTGTGTTTCTTTCACTTTCTAAGATGTTGACTCTTTCTCCACTGTGCTGACTTTAGTGCCGTCTGTCTTTTCGGACTTCTTAGCAGCTTTCTAGCTGCTGTCTCATGCCTATACACACACAACACCCTAATGTCTTATTTAACAAATACAGATAGTTTCAAGCAAGATCACTGAGGACAAGGCTGGAGACAGAATTGTACCAAACTATAATTTTTCTCTATTTAAACAAAAAACTAAATCACAAAATTTCACATTTGATCTGTTTATTGCATGGTTCAATTTAAAAATTCATCTCTCTAATTTATGTTCTAAACAGTGTTTTAAGAGGGTCATTTTGGTTGATTCTTGTCGACTTTCTGTCTATTATTTTTTGTCTTTTTCATATATAGCAAAAGACCAAAATCTTGCTATGCTACGACAGGCAACCGTGCACCACCGTCCGAAATAATCATTAGTAAATGTAATCATAAAAATAAATAAACTTAACAAATTGCCATTATTATTACTACCAGTTCTAGTATTACGGTGTACTGCAGTTCTGTGTGAGGTTTGTCCAAGTAGTGTAACCGTACCCCAACAGGAGCCATTGGGTTGTGTCTAGAAGGTACCCCTCAAATTGCAAAAATTTGTAAAAACTTGGAAACACTCTCATGAGACCCGCTGCCCGATGACCTATCCTTCCTAACCTTAACCGTTCGATGGCAATGCCTAACCTTAATCATTCAAGGTCAATGCCTAACCTTAATCATTCAAAGTCAATGCCTAACCTTAACCATTCAAGGTCAATGCCTAACCTTAACCATTCAAGGTCAATGCCTAACCTTAACTATTCAAGGTCAATGCCTAACCCTAACCATTCAAGGTCAATGCCTAACCTTAATCATTCAAGGTCAATGCCTAACCTTAACCATTCGTGGTCAATGCCTAATCTTAACTATTCAAGGTCAATGCCTAACCATGGCTCAAAATGCCTACCAAATACAACACCTAAACCTCATTCTTAGACTTTAACTATGTCAGCTGATCATAATTACCGCTCTAAATTCAATTGGAAGTTTTAGGGAGGAGACGCTGACTGCCTGAGTAACATGGATATTCACGACAAAAGATAGAAGACAAGAAGTGACATAAAGAGGAAAAACTCTGACAAAACTGACAATACAAACTACATTTGAGAAGGTGCCATTTTATCAGCGGAAGAAAAAGACGTATCTGATCAGCAGTTAGTTTGATCAGAGAGCTGTAACGTCCCAAGAGAGGGAGATTTGGACGTTCTTGAATTGTTAACTGAAAACCATTTGAGGACTTCTTACTGGAAGCATCATGTCTCGTTCACAGGTTATGATTGTACTCCTGTATTGTCTACCTCTGGCAGGTATGTATTCCAGTTAATCTGAGTGAAATTATTACGGAAGGGCATTTAATATTTAATTTATTGTAAAATGTGTTTTCAGTGACATACTACTAAAACTGAAATGTCTCATTTCTTATATACTTGAGGCACTTTAGTTGTTTTCAGTGCTAAAGTTTTTCCTGACGTTGTAAGGTTTTTGTATTTACAGCTTCTTTAGTGATACTAGGTGTTATTGTTTATATATATATTTTTTATCATTTATAAGGATTTAGTCCCGCTTAAGTGTCCATCAAACTGGAATGAGTTTAAGATCAGTCAAAGATGATCCAACATTTTACAGCCTGTTTTCAGCGTAAGTTACCAACGCTTTGTCATCCCCATTGGCGTGTGAAACAAGGTAACCTTTAGTGTCTGCGTGAGACGCATCAGGCTTTCAATTAACTACAATGTAATCCCATCTGCGGCAACAGTAAACGCTCGGAGAAAGTGCTGTGGTGACGTAGTTTGAAGAGTGAAAGAAGGGGAGGTGGATGGGCCCAACAAACACGAGGCTTTCATCCAGGAGACCGCTGTTCGTTCGTGTCCCGTGTTCCAGAGTTTCACTTTACAATCAGCTGATCGTTCGTGTCCCGTGTTCCCAACGTTAAGTCTCATTTCCACTTTACGAACATAATTTTAAGTCCAACCATGTTGTTTTTTTCCTAAACCTAACTAAGTGGTTTTGTTGCCTAAAACTAAGCAAGTGGTTTTGTTTAATTAACAACGTTAAGCATGTGGTTACTGCGACCGAAAAGTGACGCCGAGGACTCTGATAAAGCGTCAGTGTACGACGAGTTGGGATGAGAACGTGTTGCATTTTTTCCATTTTGCAGAATGTCTTGCCCGACTGATAAATCGTCCAGCTAATATATTGGACAATATTAGCTTATCAACAATAAATTGGTGTCTGAATATATATATTAACAGTCTCTTTAGTAGATAGTTTGTACCCAGAGAGCACTGACAAGTTTATTTTAACTGTAATTAACGTTAAGACAAAGAGGTTTTTGCTGTTTTTTAAACAGTATTAATTTAATACTGATGCCTCTATGTGATCTACATAAACCAACAAGACCATCAGCGAGAAGATAGTCTATTCCTATGTAGTTATTCTTAATGGCTGTCACCAGGTCAGATTCCCTTCAAAATCAGACAAAAGAATTTACGACATGCAGACCGAAAGAGCCTAAGTTACGCAGTGAGTAGTACGTTAGACAGTTAAAAGGAGGCAGGAGGAGATTTTTCTTTAGAGAATTTAATTTTTGGCGTCTTTTTTTACGACACAAGGCGGTGGTGCTCGTGGAAATACTACCGTTTTTGTCCACAGGGGCCGCCAGTCGATACATCATTATCAGATTTTTAGAAGTCTCAAGTATCAATGTCAGTATTCGATCAGGCTAGTTTCTCAATATTTTTTTTTCTTCTATCGTTTCCTTCAGCCTGTTTGACCTGTTACACCTGTCTATTCCCGGCCATCTCTCCTATGGACTGCTTTAAGTTTCCTCAGGAATGTCCAGCCGGGCAGCGCTGCCTGTCCAGTATTGCTACGGGAAGACGGGGTGAGGTCCAGATCTGTGTGTGTGTGTGTGTGTGTGTGTGTGTGTGTGTGTGTGAGAGTTTATTTCTGTGTCTGTAGATGAGATTATTTTCTGAGAATCTGGGGCAGGATGATCACAAATTGGCAGACAAAGCCTCATTGTACTGAGCATTGTCTGGGAACAGCTTTGAGAAACATACAGTACAGCAGTGCAGTCTGCATATACTGTATGTATTAGGACAGTTTTGTTTTGGATCTGAAGAGAAATAGTAGCTATTAAATTTAAGTGCTGACTATCATCTTTATTTAAGGCCGTTTACACGTACACCCAAAGAACTGTGTAGAAACTGTAGTCCTTTACAATCCCATCACTACCCTCCCAATATAGGCAAAATGCTCTTAAAGCTGCATTTAAATCTCATAGTCAGAGTTTTATTGTAAATCCTGGATATGGGGTCCAGTTCTGAGAGGCAAGTTTATTGAGTTATCTGGTAAATTTTCCTGAGGAAAACCCAGAAACCAATCAAATCTGCAACAAAGACTGATGTAAAAATAACTGGTTTAAGTTAGCAAAATTATCCAGGTAACTTTCAGAGCCAAAATAATAAAAAATATATATAATTGTTGAAGTATTAACAGTCTTTGTGTTGCTTTTTTTATTTATTGTGATTGGTTTTCAGCGCCTTCTGATCCTGTCTTGAAGTGTAAAAACAAAACGAGACAAAAGACTGACTCGAAGGATCAGATATCAGCACCGTTTCTCATCAGTCTGGTTGTCAGCTCACTAAAGCCTGTGATGCCATCAAATTATCTCTAAAAATAGCTCTCTGGGCTCTGAGGGTGGAGCGAAACGTTCACTGTGTTTCATCAGAGGATAAAGCCCCCTCTTTCTTTTTTTTGACATGCACCATAACCCGTAGATGCTCGGGCATCCTCGTTCCTCCAACACCTGACCCAGAAATCATTTGATGTCCCCACATTCACAGTGTACAGTTTGGTAAATGACTGAGATTTAAGAAACAAAACAAAAAAACCCCCGCCAAAACACTCCCATTCTCTGAAGGTTATTTTGTCAACAGCATCAAAGTTCTGGCAAATTGAGACGGGGTCTTCAGTGCTAGAATATCTTTTTATCAGAAGACAACATGTTGAATATGATTTCAGATATATTGCCTTTCATAAAATTAGGTGAAAGGAATTAAGCAGTAGCACTGACACAATAATGCTTCACTAAACATCACGAGATGGAGTTAAATTAATGGGGTTTTTTTTATACAAATTTGTCAGGATTTGAGTTTTAAAAACAACTAATGTAAATATCTTATTGTGAAATTGAATCATTGCATCAAAATACTTTGAAAACCATCCATCTGATTTTATGTTGCATGAATTCCCCCTTTTTGAAATCCCCAGTAGGTCATTTAAAGTTGTGCAATGTATTATTTATTAATTTATATTTATTTATTCAAGCTTCCAATATTAAAATAGATATATTCCAGTGCTTATTTTCTGATCTAAAAAAAAATAATCAAAAAAGTAAATTTGCTTTAATTGGATTGATTATGTTCAGACACCAACTTTCGAGATAAAACATTTAAACTTAATCAATGAAGCCTGACTTAAATCAGTCATATGAAGTTCAGATGGGCGACTGAAAACTGTGGACAATTAAGTTTTCTATATTAAATCTTAACTTTAGCCGTATATTTAGAAAGTAAATCTAGTACGTTTTTGAAATTCCCAAACTTAAAATGTAGGAGAATTCAAAGCACATAAATTCAGATAGATTGTTTTCCAAGTCAAATATCACAATACTATGAATTCAGTCATTTTGGAATTTAACGTAAATTATTCAGTAGTGGTTCAATTTTGCAATTAAAGTATTGGCCTGAATATAAGACATTTATACTTTTATTATAGTCAGTTTCTGCCGTGAAACATTGGGAGCCTCTTCCACATGTCTTCACTCGTCAGTCATTTATTGGATTCAAAACACGCCTATCAGTCACCTAGTTAAACTCCTGTAGGTTTAACATTAAGGCTCCAAACAACCCATAAAGCAACTCAATATAATCCTCAGTATAATACAACCCCAACATTTTGAAATGTAATTTCCAGAGAAAACATTCAGGCCGATACAGAAGGTATTAAGCTGCTTTTAAAATTAAAATTATTATGACATTTCTTTGTCTCCATAGATTTGTTTGTCCATCTCCCCATCATCACTGCATGCACGTAAACAAACCCGCCTCCTTTCTCTCATAGGCGCTCTACAAGTGACGATGTACGAGAAGAGCTGTGCAGTCCCGTCCCAGTGTGGTGTGAGTGGACAGAAATACGCCACGGGGCTCTTCTTCAACTACACCAACATCTGCTGTGATACAAACCTGTGTAACGGAGCCGGGTCCTTTGCTGCCCTCAGCTGGGGACGAGCGGCTCTCTGCCTGCTGCCGGCACTCACTCTCCTGCTGGCCTGAACATCAGAGGTGGTGGTGGTCGGGGTCTGAATGGGGTCACGCTTAATACAGAATATCCAAGATCTGGAAAGACCTGGAAAAGATGTACACTCACAGGCACTTGAGCATGCATTTGTAAACAACAGGGTTTTTAAAAATTCGTTTTTAATAAAGAATTAACAGGAAACTTGGTGTATTAGTGATGCACAGAAGCCCATATTATCTGATATTTTCTTACCCATAGTATCTACTTACCTTCTTAAAAAGGTAAGTCTAAAAATGTAATAAAAATAATACAAAATGTTTGACAGTTGTGTAAAGCAGCATACAAAAACAATTACAAAAACACAAATATCACAATATATTGTCCGTAAAAATAAACGACTGACATCAAAATATATGCAGTTGACAAAACAATCCATGTTGGTGTGAAAGTTCAAAGTTCATTCTTCACATTGGGAACAGAAGCTGACCAGTCTCACTTCAGTTTAGTAGCTGTTCTGGAGCTTTCTATCACATGATCTTCATCACGAGATAAGAATTTGCTCATTTCAGGTGATCACATTTCAAAGGATTTCCATTAAAAAAAGTTGTTTAATAGTTCATTCCTGACTTTGGAAACAGCAGCTGACAAAACAATCTGCACCTCAAGGTCCATTTAGTGGCTGTTCTGGAGCTTTCAGTCATATCACAAGATCTTCATCAACAAATTAGTAAATGTTCAAGACTTCTCCTCAGCCAATGATGTCTTGAAAGTTTAAGTTTAAATGTTCATATTTGAAACATTTTGTAAACAGATTGCAGATGAAGATCATGTGATATGTTAGAAAGCTCCAGAACAGCTACTAAATTGAAGTGAAACTGGTTTGTCAACTTCTGTTTTTAATGTCAATAATGAACTTCGACACCAACATGGATGAGAAATCCTTAAAATACTCAGAAAAAAATGGAAATTTGAACATCCATATTTCCATGTCAACTGGGCGAAAGCTCCAGAAGAGATACTAAATAGATCTTGAGGTTAGAAACTCAAAACACATACCATTTTTTTTTAAACAACACCCTTAGTTGGACCATGCATCAGTGCATCTCCAAATGACCATAATGACGACCCAATAATTATGCTAATGAAACTTAATCATTAATAAATTACACTAAAGAGATGCCTTCTTTTTATGTGTATTTGCTTTGTATGTACACATTATTTTTTGAATTACCGTACTGACATCATGTTTACAATCATTAGAGCTTTAAGCGTACCACTTAAACAGACTAGAAATGTTGTTTGCACCTTTTTTGTACGCTTTCTTCTTGACCATCTCCATGTTGTTGTTATCCTCCATAATGGTTCAAACGTAAATAAAACACATTTGTCACTGGTTGATTTATTACCAAGATATTTCTTTATTGGGATATTAATAAATGCGTCTTTGTAAGGGCTTCAAAAGTACAAAATACAATTTTTAGCTGTGCTATTAGTTTGACTGTCTTCATTGTTTATTTTAAATCTACTGGTTTAGTGTACAAACCACCGTTTGTTTTGATCCTCTGGACGTTTAAGTGCAACTGTTTTTGACAACATGCCATGAAAACAAGTTCAAATATTTGTAGAGGACTTCATTGGGGTAGGAAACAACAAGTCAAAAACACAATGAGTTTAATAACAAAGAAAATACTGACATAAAGATTAAAAAAAAAAGTTAAACAGTGAAGTGAAAAATAAACTAATGAAAGTTTAATGAATATATCACGTTAAATGGTCCCTGAAATTGTATCTAGTCCGACAGTTAGAAGTGAAAAACTCTTCCACACTTGGAGAATACTAAAATATATATCAGCACTGAAATTATTCAGACACGATCCCTTTAACCAATTTTAGAAAATAGATGCGATTCAGTCAGTATAAAATATACAGTATCATCTCTTTGATCAAAACTTCAAGGAAGGATTCAACTAAAATCATGTAGAGAAATAACCAACTGTGCTCACGCTGGACGTCTAATATATATAATCTGTGTACAGGATTGTCTTTTCAATCGGCTTCAATTGCACTTCGGTTTAATTTTTTTTTAAAAGAGCTTCACCCTGATCTGAGAGACATGACACATAATGAGGCTATCTTGAGCTCACAACAAACCTACGGTAGAAATGTAGACTTAATTACAAACAGGCTCTATAAATGTGAATTTGCATAGTTGCCGTGAAGTTAATAACACCGTTTTACACGAGCCGCTGCTACAGTCGGACAAGACGGGTTGTTATTGGTTCCAGTTCTTCCCCAGCGGTTCTATTTCAAGTCACTTTTACACGAATTATTTCAGACTAGCAAATTTAACAAGAGTGGATTATTCCTATACTGGAGACATGACAGTTAATTGGCAGCCTGAAGTCACTCAATATAGGTGTTTAATTCAAGGATAAGTCTAGTGACATTACAAATGTCAAATCGTCAACAAATCTCATGAAAAGACCAAAACCATCCCTAGAGCTAGAAACACATTAATGAGCCACATCGTTGCACTATAGGTGACATGTTCCTTTATGACGATGAACGTGGGCACTGAAGTGTATTTTGCTCCAAAATAGGGATGGGACGATAAAGGATTTTATTGCGAATAAAAAACACTCACAATAAGATGATTATGGTGAATATCCATTATTGGGATAATCGTGAATATCCTCACATGATTGACTTGAAAAAGCTGTCTAGCTTGCTTTCATGTTGTATCAATGTTGCTATTTTGATTTATTGATGGAGCGGGATCTTATGATTTATGATTACCTTATTGATTTTCATTAAAAAAAGGTTACATCAGATATCTTCCACAGAGATAAACAAAACATTCATTTTGGACCCACCAAATTTGTAATTAATTAATTCAATTATAATTTTTTTTTTTAAGGAAAAGCCATTCTTTTATTCGGCACCTTTCTAAAGGCTCTGTGGGTGTATTATTTTTTTAAATGTTCGTCTACATGAGAATGATATCAATGAGAGTTTTAAGCATATTTTGATGATTATAGGGATAATATCGTGAATCACAATTGTTTTGGTCAGGATAACTGGGACATGAAATTTTCATATCGTCCCCATGCCTTCTCGCAAATACACTGTCCTTCTGCTGTAAATACCCACAAGAGCAATACATGTATTAAAGCTGCGGCAAATAGAAAACAGTCCCCAAAAATTCGCTATTTACTCCTGTTTGAGTGACGTTTGGTAAAAACTAAATGTTGGGAAACTACTTTTCATTTTTTTAAAGAATGAAATGATATATTTGTGACCCATTTTTTAAAGATTCACGTCAGGGCTTGAGGCCGAGGGGCCACAGACAGGGTTGGGTAATTCATACATTAAGTGTTGATCGTGGGATTTGTTGACAATAAGACAAATGTAGAATATTGCCAGCCTTATCCTTTAATTAATAATGGACGGCAATCTAAAGCTGCAAGTGCGATTTCCATTTTAAAACATGCAAGTTTTGCACGTTTACATTTTAACTTCCTTCTGGGTTTTTTTCCCCTCATGAGAAACATGCAACAGAACAGGCCTTGTGTGCCCGAGCTACCAGAGGAGGCAGTACAAGTGCTTTCAGCTTTTTCAACTTCTTGATCCACAGCAACTTCAATACACTCACAATCTGAGCTCCCTCTTTTATATGACACTAAACAGTTTCCTTCATACATGACAGGCAGAACAAAATAAACTGTTGGCAAGAGGCCCCGACAGCGGATCACAAACAAGCTCTGTAATCTTGAATAATCTTTCACGCCTGTTGTGGGAGCGCAGAAAGGGGAAGCCCGAGTCTATTGAAATAGTTTCCTGTCTCTGTAACTGTTTGCAGCTCTGCCTACCGAAAAAAAAAGCACCCCACTTCCTGTCTGAGGAGCACTATGAAGAAAAAGAAATCTATTTAGTAAAAAAAATATTTATAAACCTCAATTGTTAAAGGCCAAGTTCTCTCAATGTGAAGCATCTGTGTTTACAGACAAACCACAACACTTTGGCTGGCGAGCTGATGCTGGTACGCATCATCGTCACCCTAAAAAAACACAACCTACTTCCTTTATAACAAGACTGAAGATAAGAGGTGAATCAGTCTGTGTGAGGCTGGCAAGTTATTAGTGAAAGTTTGATCTGGTAGGCAGCTTTGTGTCTGTTCAATACCCCCCACACCCTTCCCACCCCACTCCCTCCCATACAAAGATACACTGTAGAAAACATCAAGAAGGGAATAGATACAACTTTACAGTGTGTATCTAGTGATGGTGAAACTGTACACAAGCAAGGCTGTAGTTTTAAGTGCGTGTGTGTGTGTGTGTGTGTACGTGTGTGTGTGTGTGTGCGTGTGTGTGTGTGTGTGAGCCTGCAAGCAACGTGATCAATCATTCTACAGAGGTGAATGTCCAGGAATAAATTCTGCCACAGCTTTTTTGTGTGCATGTGTTTGTTTTAACATCAGCTTATCTGACTCCTGTGCTTCCTTGTTTACCTCCTGATATCAACTGATCCACGTGGCAAACAAAAAAACAGGAAAACTACGTAAACAAACATCTCTAAAAACAAACCTATGAGTTTAGTTTGATGATAGTAAACCAGCTATATCGACTCATCAGAATGTTCTGACATTATAACTTTTAAAGCTGCAAAAAAAATTACCATGCAGATGCCATGAATGCCTCTTGAGAAAACGGGTCGAACACGTTGCTTGCAGAGTGAACGCTCGGTGTGCGCAGGTGAGTGTATGTGTGTGTTTTTTTAATGACTTGTGCATCCTGTTGTGCTCCTACTTGAGAGCTTTAGCTACGCAGGAGTAGGCGATGTGGACCTCTTCGTCGACCGGGCAGGTGGAGGAAAACTCCTCCCTGGCGTACGCTGCGTTCAGGTACCTCCAGAGGTTCGTCAGAGACTGAGGGATGTTGAAGTTACGGTATTTTAAACACACCACCTGGAGAGAGGAAAACAGAATGAGAAAGAAACATTCAGTTTCCAACCAAAGACATGCACTAGACATTATTATCTCTTCATTCCTGGCCCCCCCCATGCTGCACAGCTTAAAGCAGAAGATTACCTTCCCGATGTGGAGCTTAGGCAGCAAGTTGCAGTCGGCCAGAGTAAGCTCTTGGCCGTCCAGGAAGGGGCGGGTCGAGGAAGTGAGCTCATCGGTGCTATTCTCGTCGATCTCGTCAGGAAGTGGGGAGCCAAGAAAGTCGTCCAGCTTCTTCAGAGCCTTCAGCAGGCCTTTCTCTAGATCTGAGCACATGTGCACACACAGAAAATATTCAAATACAGTTTTTTAATCAAAGCTAAAGGGATAGTTTGTTCCTCCAAAAAAGACTAATGCAAATCTAAGCTGATTTCAGACTAATGCAATTCAATGTTTTGATTTGTTAAAATGGAAAGAAAAAAAGCAAGTAGATTAAATAAACACACACACAGTTTTCACCCAACAACAGTGACATTTCCAGTGAGATCACCCAACACAGAGAGCAGCAGGTGACCTGTTTGCACCGAGGCAGAAAAGCTCAGACCGTAATGTTATTAGCTCGGACGCTCCCTGCTGGTTTTCTATCCATCAGAGGAAGACAGAAGGAGCTCAGCGGTGTTTGTTACAGAAAACATCACCAAAAATAAAACTAAAAAAAGCATCTATTAAAAATGTAAAAGTCTGGATGAGGCAAGGAGTGTTATTCCATTTGAAATACTCAAATTCAATTCAATGAAATGTTAGATCTTACTTTCGTTTTGCTGAGGGTTCGAGTTCTTGACGTAAGCAGAGAATTTGGAGAAAACATCCATGCCTGCTGTGTTTGACTCTGGGTTACGAGCGGCCAGACGGGGATATCTAAACATCAGAGGGGTTGATAATGATTCACTATGATCATATCACAAACAACAATTCACGCTTAGACCAACAAGATTTATACAGGATGACACAAAAACTACAAGAAGTCAAAGTAGGAGACTAGCAAAACAACTAGGGCTGCAACTAATGATCATTTTTGATAAATCCATTCATTGTTTTGGTCTAAAAAAATGTCAGAAAAGAGTGAAAAATTATTTTTAAAATCTCCTAAAGCCTAAGATAATATCTTCAAATGTTTGTTTCGTTAAATTAAGTCCTAATATATTAAATTTACGATCACATAAGACAAAGAAAAGCAGCAATTCCTCACAATTGAGAAGCTGAAGATAGGTTATGTCTAAAAAGAACATTCGTAAAACAGATGTATGGAGTGATTACTTCGGAGGGCAGAGATGTTCCTCCAGGAACTCCTCGATTCCTATGGTGTCCGTTTTCACCTCGCTGCCGTACAACAGGAAGGGAGGCTGGGCACCCGGAGCCAGGTCCTTCAAGATGTCTGGCTTCCTAAAAGGTGGACGGAAATAAAGGAACGTTAGAAACAGAGACACAGACATCCAGCAGAAGAGATAGAAGGGTAAAATAGCAGGAGAGAGATGGGGAAGAAGAAAAGGAAATTACTCATGTTTACAACACTTCCTCAGCTGTCACTCAAATCAAAGCCAGAGTCGCTTTGTATCTTTTAACACTCGATATCTGAATGAAATGCGCCCCCTTGTTCTTTTACTGATTAAAACAGAAGGTGGCCATTCCTCTGTTGTGCCAGTAGAAAACTGCAGCACACAAACGTAGGTCGAATGTGTTTTCACCTCTTCATATCCACCGTGGTGACATCGAAGGTGACTCCTTTCAGCCACAGCATCATGAAGAGACGCTGGGAGAAGGGACAGTTGCCGATGCTCTGACCATCGCTCCCTGCCTGGGACACAAAAACAGAGAACATTTTATTTTATTTCACGTTTTTCATATAGTTTCTGACATGTTTATCTCATGTAGTGCCATTGGGTAGAGGCACATATGGGGACCATGGCTGTTACTTTTTTAGTTGAATTTTCTCTCCTTTTTTTGTGAAAAACTAAATAAAAAGATATGAAAAGAAAGAAAAAGTGCAACCAAGCTGCAAAGTCAGCACTTAAAACCATCACTGCACATCCACCATCAAACTTGAACTCACCGGAAACCTCATGCAGAGCTATGACCTTGTTTACAGATATGACAATAGAAAGAAAGAAAGAAAGAAAGAAAGAAAATGAGCTAAAAAGACAACAAAAATGTCTTGACTCTACAGCATAAAATCAGCAGCATATCTCTATTTGTTTGATTTAAAACAAAAGCATTGACAAAAGCAATCTGAGCCTACAATATAAATTGATAAATTGATCATCAGAAAATTCATCTGCAACTATTTTAATAATCACTTAAAGAATTTTTCAAGGAAAAATGACAAAAACATTCTGATTCCATATCTAAAATGTGATGATTTGATGCTTTTCTAAGTCTCATATGATAATAGGGCTGCAACTCACGAATACTGTCATTACTGATTAGTCTTCCAAATATTTTTTTCCATTTATCGATTAATTATTTGGTCTGTAAATGTCAGAAAATGGCGTAAAAAACACAAGTTCCTAAAGCCCAACGTAAAGTCTTAAATGCCTCATTTTGTTCGTTCAACAGTCCATAACACAAATATAATGAGTTTATTATCACATAAGATAAAGAAAAGCATAAAATCCTCATGATTGAGAAGCTGGAACGAAGTAATGTTTGTTATTTGTTATTTTTTTTTAAATGACTTCAATGATTAATTGATTGTCAAAATAGTTACCGGTCGACAAATCAATTAATCGACCAATAGTTTCAGCTCTATAAGACAGAAAAATTAAATGTCTAACATTTTGTAGACTAACTTATTAGAGCTGAAACATTTAGTCGGATAGACTAATTAGCCAGGAACTATTCTAATAATCAATTTATCAATTTTCAGGGAAAAATTCAAACTTTCTCTGATTCCAGCTTCTCAAATGTGCTGCTTTTCTTCATTTTATAACATTGTAAACTGAGTATCTTTAGTTTTGGATTTGGACAAAACAATACATTAAAAGTCATTTAAATGGCCATTTTTCCAACATTTTCTGATCATTTATTGGGCCAAACGATTAATAGATTAATGGAGAAAATAATCAGCGCATTAATCCATTAAGAAAATCTGAATTAGCTGCTCATTTACAAACAACATAATTCATTCTTGTGTTCACGTAGAGCTTGTAGGGCTGCTCCAGGAAGTGATCATACAGCTTTAAAATGTTCCCTGTGTGGCTGCAGGAAGCCATATTTCACGTTCAGTCATTCTATATCCCATTAAGGGGGTTGTGCCGAGGCCTGAACAGCATACAGTATAAACCTGCAGTCATAGTAAAACAGGAAGCCACTTACTTTCTGTTACCAAAATGAAACTATACTTAGGCTACATATTCTGTTAATTAACGGTATCAAGCGTCACTGAAGAGGTGGACTATAGTAACCAGCATTTTAGAGAAGTAACAACAGTATCTTTCACCTCTGACGGGGGAAAAAAAAAGAGGGTGGTGCACATGTTCACACAGAGGAATCATTATTTAAACGTGTGAGTGAGAACATGAGGGGGAAGCCATATTTGTTGTATTAAGAGTTTTTTGGCGCAAAGAAAATGAGATTAAACCTGCCTGACATATACTAAATATAGATTTCTGTTAATTAACGGTATCAAGTGTCACTGAAGAGGCTGACTAGTAACCAGTATTTTTAGAGAAGTAACAACAGTATCTTTCACCCATGAAGGGGGAAAAAAAAGAGGGTGGTGCACATGTTCACACAGAGGAATCATTATTTAAACGTATGTGTGTGAGAAAACAACAAAGTGTCCCCAGAGTCAGAACTAAACTTGCAGAAGAAGCAGCGCTCAGTTTTTATGCACCAAATATCTGGAACAAGTCCAGACTCTGAGATCTTTTAAATCAAAGCTTCACACTTTCCTGTTTGCTGCTGCCTTTTATTAAACCAGATAATGATCTTATATACTGCACTAGAGCTTTTACTCTTGTGTGTTATATTAAATTTTAACTTCTATCCTAGCTTTTATTTTTAGCTTGTTTTTATTTTCTAATCTTTAATGTTTTAATTATGTCTTAATGTTCTTTTGGGAAGCCATATTTGTTGTATTAAAGGAGTTTTTTGGCTCAAAGAAATAGGGATTAACCTGCCTGACATACTACCATACTAAATATAGATTAAAGTCGCCTGCCCAGTATGTTAACGTGCATTTAATTAGATTATTCTTTAGTCATTTAGGCTATAAGCCTGTGAGGTGAGTCAGCAGCAGAGGTGGTAATGAAAAATCTGAACATGCAATTACATTGTATTGAACTTTTGAAATAAAGTATTAAAGAAGAAGAAGATAATAAAATATATTTGACTCTGATTGATAACTTAAAACTAAAAATTCTAAAATGACTAAAACTTTTTAATTGTTTAGACATTTCAAATTTATTCCAAATTTATTTTTTGTTTGTTTGTTTGTTTTTTATTCATCTTTTCCTTCCCTAACAGTTTATTTGTTGTATTATTTATAATTTATTTTTATACTGTAAAATATTTTATTAATATGCAGAATTGTAATAAAAAATCTGAACATGCAACTAACAGATGCTGTAATGTGATTTAAAAACACCTACAAGGTGACTTTAAAGTCACTTAAAAGATATGTTATCAGCTTGTAATAACAATACAGAGAGAATGCAGATGAAATGATAAGATAAGAAACCTTCAAAAACACACCTTATCTGCAGCTAAAACAAACATAATGTCACATAAAGTCACTTTAAATCACTTACCTTCACAAAGAGCTCAACTTTGGGCGGATTCGTGTCGCTCATCTTCAACTTCTGATGCAGGAAACCCTTTTTTAAAAACAGGAAACACATATATAAGTTGTTAAATAAAGCTTACAACACGAAACAAGAAGAAAACGACATCGAAACTCAGCAGCCCATCTTCCGCTACAAGCTAGTAACTGACTGATTAGACCTCGTAGCTTAGCAACTACACAAGCTAGTAACTGACTGATTAAACCTCGTAGCTTAGCAACTACACAAGCAGAGTAACTGGTAAACAACTTCCTAAACTATAACTACATCAACATTATACTTTATTTAATGTCTTCAGAGGCTACTTTACTACCTTGGGAGTGTTTTAGAGTTGTCGCCTGTAGCTCCTGTCGCCTGTAGTTCGCTGCTGGTCGTTAGTTTCCCCTCCCAGTTTGTTCTGTCTCCAGTTGGTCTGCAGCGACACTCATCATCATCATCATCATCATCATCATCATCATCATCATCAACCACATGGCTCCTCCACTTCCTGCTGACAGCGTGACGACCTGAGCGCTCAGCAAATAAAAGAGAAGAAGAAGAAGAAGAGGATAAAAGATAGTGATAATGATTTTAAAACATATTTGACTATGATTGATAACTTAAAACTCAAAATTTTAAAATGACTAAAACTTTTAAATTGTTTAAACATTTCAAATTTATGACATTTTTTTTTTCCAATTTTTTTTTTTTTGTATTCATCTTTTCCTTTCCTTATTGTTTATTTGTTGTATAATTTTTATAATTTTATAATTTATTTTTTATATTAAATATATATATATATATATATATAATATTTTTGCAGAATTGTAATGACAAATCTGAACATGCGATTATATTGTATTGAACTTTTGAAATAAAAGAAGAAGAAGAAGAAGAAGAAGAAGATAAAGATTTATTTTTAATTTAATTTAATTTTTAAAGATACTGATTTAAAACATATTTGACTATAATTGATAACTTAAAACTCAAAATTTTAAAATGACTAAAACTTTTAAATTGTTTAAACATTTCAAATTTATGACATTTTTTTTTCCAATTTTTTTTTTTTTTTTATTCATCTTTTCCTTTCCTTACGGTTTATTTGTTGTATAATTTTTATAATTTTATAATTTATTTTTTATATTAAATATATATATATATATAATATTTTTGCAGAATTGTAATGACAAATCTGAACATGCGATTATATTGTATTGAACTTTTGAAATAAAAGAAGAAGAAGAAGAAGATAAAGATTTATTTTTAATTTAATTTAATTTTTAAAGATACTGATTTAAAACATATTTGACTATAATTGATAACTTAAAACTCAAAATTCTAAATTGACTAAAAGTTTTGAATTGTTTAGACATTTCAAATTTATTAAATTTTTTATTCCAATTTTTTTTTTATTCATTTTTTTCCTTTACTTACTGTTTATTTGTTGTATAATTTATATTTTTTTTATAATTTTATAATTTTTTTTAATATAATATATATGTATATATATGCAGAATTGTAATGAAAAATCTGAACATGCGTTTGTATTGAACTTTCAATTAAAGAAGAAGAAGAAGAAGAAGAGGATAAAAGATAGTGATACTGATTTAAAACATATTTGACTATGATTCATAACTTAAAACTCAAAATTTTAAAATGACTAAAACTTTTAAATTGTTTAAACATTTCAAATTTATGACATTTTTTTTTCCAATTTTTTTTTTTTTTATTCATCTTTTCCTTTCCTTACGGTTTATTTGTTGTATAATTTTTATAATTTTATAATTTATTTTTTATATTAAATATATATATATATATATATATATATAATATTTTTGCAGAATTGTAATGACAAATCTGAACATGCGATTATGTTGTATTGAACTTTTGAAATAAAAGAAGAAGAAGAAGAAGATAAAGATTTATTTTTAATTTAATTTAATTTTTAAAGATACTGATTTAAAACATATTTGACTATAATTGATAACTTAAAACTCAAAATTCTAAATTGACTAAAAGTTTTGAATTGTTTAGACATTTCAAATTTATTCAATTTTTTATTCCAATTTTTTTTATTCATTTTTTCCTTTACTTACTGTTTATTTGTTGTATAATTTATATATTTTTATAATTTTATAATTTTTTTTAATATAATATATATGTATATATATGCAGAATTGTAATGAAAAATCTGAACATGCGTTTGTATTGAACTTTCAATTAAAGAAGAAGAAGAAGAAGAAGAAGGAGTAGGAGGAGTAGAAGAAGAAGAAGAAGAAGAAGAAGAAGAAGAAGAAGATAAAAGAATACCCTCCTTTTTTATTTTTAAAGACACTGATTAAAACATTTTAGACATTTCAAATTTATTAAATTTTTTTATTCCAATTTTTTATTATGTTTTTATTCATCTTTTCCTTTCCTTACAGCTTATTTGTTGTATAATTTATAATTTATTTTTGTATTATTTTTATGCTTTTTTTATACTACTTTTATTTTTGCATAATTGTAATGAAAAATCTGAACATGACATTATATTGTATTGAACTTTTGAAATAAAGTATTAAAAAAGAAGAAGAAGAAGAAGAAGAAGAAGATAAAAGAACACCTTCCTTTTTTATTTTTAAAGATACTGATTTAAAACATATTTGACTATAATTGATAACTTAAAACTCAAAATTCTAAAATGACTAAAACTTTTAAATTGTTTAGACATTTCAACTTTATTCCAATTGTTTAACAGACCTCAAATGTTGTTTCTTTGTTTGTTTTTTTTGTTTGTTTTATTTAGTTTTGTTTTTATTAATCTTTTCCTTTCCTTACAGTTTATTTGTTGAATAATTTATAATTTATTTGTACATTATGTTTATACTGTAAAATATTGTTGCAGAATTGTAATGAAAAATCTGAACATGTGATTATGTTGTATTGAACTTTTGAAATAAAGTATTAAAAAAAGAAGAAGAAGAAGAAGAAGAAGAAGAAGAAGAAGAAGAAGAAGAAGAAGAAGAAGAAGAAGAAGAAGAAGAAGAAGAAGAAGAAGAATAAGAAGAAGAAGAAGAAGAAGAACAAGAAGAAGAACTAGCCTATCCAGAGGTCTTTCTGCCTGCAGTGTTAATGTTTCTTTATGTGTGCCCTCTCCCATATATGTACACTTTTGTATGTGATACCTCAAAAGTGTCTCATTTTGTAAACAAAACTTACAGGAATATTTTTATTTATTTTAAAATTCATCACAGTGCTGAACTGTATGTGGCTACTGCAGTATAGTAAAGAGCCAGCAGAGGGACATATTGAGCTTTACTTTGCTTGCTGCTCCAAGAGGACAAACAAGACATGGAAAACTGTACTGGAGTCTGGTCCAAAAACCTGGAAAATCAATATTGTGAGGGAAATCCTGCTGGATTGTCAAACCAATGAGCATGTAACACTGACAGTCAAAACCTTAATTCAGATTCAGTGTGTTCCCGGTCATGGAAGCCCAAACTGAGGAACTTCCAGGGGACAGTTTGAGGATAGTTTTATCTATTTAACCCGTGCGAGACCATGTGAGAATGTAATTCTAATGAGAGCTTTTATTTTTCAATGTGATGAAAAAAATCTCTCACGGGGGGTTTGTCGTCACAGATGTTTCTTTGTTGGGATCAATTAAATTGCATGACTATTTAAAATCACCACAAACAAATAAGAATTGACTGGCAAAAATCTTAACATATGGTCCACTTTTTTTCATTACAGTTTTCAGTTCAGTTTTAATTTAGTTTAGTTTGATTTTAAGATTTTATTATTCTTTTTTATTTCATTTATTTATTGGTCAAGATGTTTCCATGGTCAAGAATGAACTTTGAGAAAGTAGACAATTAATGTGAAATGCACTCACTCAAATAAAGGAAAAATAATGATCTACACAATGTATTGCCATCTCGTCTTTTGTTTATTTAAATTTTAAGTGGCATATTCTTTCAATGTTTTTGATAAAGTTGGGGATTTTGTGAATAATTGGGTGCAACTAAATTTTGTTTGAATGGTAAACAATCTCATCAAGCCAGTTAGAGGGACTTTAAAACTTTGAGATATCTAAATTGTGCAGCAGCGACTAACGAGGTTCTTATTTTATTAGTACATATTCTTTACTAATATTATATAACACATACTTTGGTTGAGTCTGACTTTTTTTTCCTCATTTAAAAACATTGAATATAGTGTCTAAAGCTTGCTGGTTGTGCACAGTGCACTAGAGGGCGTCCTTGGTTTTTTAAATGACTTGCAGGTATACAGGGCGGTTGTCAGGTCAGGTTGTCTGTGGAGAAAACAATAGTGCATTGTAGACTGTAGCTGCAAAGTGTTGACAACATGTCACAGCACTGAGCCTCCTTACAAAACAAGCCCTGCATATTAAGAGCACACAAACCTGTTGACATGTTGTATGTCTTTGTGAACAATGACAGCTTCTCATGCCAACTAGTCATATTTTTTTAAAGAAATAGTTAGCGACCCATAAATAAAGCATTTACTATTTTATCTCACAACATGAAGTTCTAAAAAACATTCCCAAACCTCTCTTCATGCTGCCGGGAATTAAATTCTGCTGGTGAAATACTGAAAATACTGAATAATGACAATGACACGAGGCAGAAGAACAGGTCAGGATTTATTTTAATGGGGTTTCATGGATTTTAAAGTGATCTCTTCAATGCATGGTAGGCTAAATAGGACAAATTATAGCACATAGTAAAGTATTCTGATTTATAATGATCCCTTCGTAACAACAGAATAAGTGCAATTAGTATCTGAGGCATGTAAATCATGTAAAACTACAACTCCCAAAAGCCCCAGAGAGAGGACAGGATGGCAGCGCAGAGGGCCACAGTCAGAGAGAGCTGGACTGAAGTGGCTCCGTTGCACAGGTTTGTTCTGCAACACGTGAAGCTGCTGGTGTAACCGGCACCCAGGATGTCGCCGGTCAGCGTCCTCTCACACAGGTCTGTGTCCAGGCAGCCACGGATGTGCAGGGTCAGCGACCCTGTCGCATTGAACTCTGGGAGGGTTGGAAACATGGAGAGGACGTCAGCAAATGTAAAAAAAAAAAATCTATAGGGAGCTAATTGGTAGCATTTTCCTGTGCATATTGTAGATTATAAATTGTATATTATAAATAATAATTTGCGCATATAAGAAAAGATAACAAGTAGTCAATATGATTAAGTTATATTATAAGTAATGAATTGGTATTCTGGATTGATAACAAATTTATATTTTGATAAGGATAATTTATATCAGTAATGAATTTATATTTATGTATGACACAGATTAAAGGTGATAATTATAGTTAGAATAATTATAAATAATAATAATTATAGTTAGACAAATTTTAGGAAAATGTAATTAGAGTATATGTATGGCACAATAAGGAAGCTGGTTAATAATTAATAATTGACTTATGGAGAAGGGGTGGGATTAAATAAGTTTGTACTTCTTCTCACTCTTTTTCGAATATGTAAATAAAGGCATCAAGTGTTTGACAATTTATTTTTCTTATGCTTTTCATTGTATGTTAATACTACTTCTTTCTTTTCAAAATTCATACATGTTATTCATATGGTCAAAGACAATCAAAAAAACATTAGTAAACCTGAACAACTCTCTCCCAAATCCAAAAACTAGAGTGTTAAAACTCAGATTTGTGATGTCATCGAGTATAAAGTGTGGTCTATGGAGCAGCTCCAGACTTTATACCCCATGACATCACAAGTTTGAGACTTACTTCTCTGGTTTCTGGCTTTGACAGAGAGGAGCTCATGTTCACAAATAGTGATTGAACTTTCCTCGGCCATGGGAATAAAATATTGGAATTCTTAATTTAGGTTGTGTTCCTCTTTAATGTTAATATTTCACTAGTAATATGCTGTTTTTACTTTTCTAATACTGTTTCTAACTGACATGAGGGACAACGTAACATATTTTACCGCTAGTCTATACTTTTGTGAATCCAGTTTTCATTAATTCTACAATTACTTGTGATGTCATGATGTAATTCTTATAGTAGCTGTTTTGGAGCTTTTGATCGTATACCACACAGTCCAGTATGTTTTCTTTCATTATACATTTCCAGATGTTGTAGTTAAATCTCAACACTTGTAGTGTATTGACAGTATATTCAAAAGGTTTCCTTACGTGCTTCTCCGGTGAAGCAGCTCTCAGTCGCATTATTACACTGGACGTCAGTTCCGAAAAGACACGTCCCAAATATACCAACAGGGCAGCGACGACAGGTCAGGGATTGTGCTGTTCAGGGAAAAGAAAGAAGAAAATTATGTGGTAATCTGATTCACAGCACAGTAACTCACTCAGCAACATAATTTGGAGGTTTTCTTATCTCATCTCCGACTTCAACAGTATCAGGAAGTCTGTGTTGGTTTCTGGCACCAGCACCTCTAAAGCTCATGAATTACATGTTGTATCTGGTTTGTTCAATGCGTATACTAAAGCTGAAGTGTAAAGTTGTAGTTTTACAGGAGCTGGTAGTTGGATTGTGTTACATTTGGACAGAGCCAAGCTAGCTGCTTCACCCGTTTCCAGTCTTTGTGCTAAGCTAAGCTAATCATCTCCTGGCAAAGAAAGTGACTAAACGGGTTTCCCCGAACTTCAACTTCCCCAGGAACAACCTCCTGATCAACTCCTACTGCTCAGACGTGAGCTTTGTTGATCTTTTTTTTGGTCCCCAAGGCTCCGTACTCGGCCAATTATCGTTTTACTTCTTTTAATTTCCACATAGTGTTTGCATTGTATTTTAGGCTTTATTTCTGTCTCATTCATATTCAGGAAGCTCTCCAAATTTTTTATTTTTCCTTTCAATATATTACACTGATACTGATTATGATAAAACATAAACAGGAATTCCCTGTTAGATCTGTGGCAATTAGTGCTGTACCAGACCCGCGTACCAGACTGAATGTCATTAAGCTGTGCAGTAAAATCCCCTGAGACTTAATCATGAACGGCAATTAATATAACTCATCTTTATCTGTGTTTGTCCTGAGTAATGAGCCACAGTAAAATCCATTTCTTATGATACATTTGTCATCCAATTATAGTAGATGGTGATTAACAAAGACATACTTAATGAACAAAGAATGTTTAAATGTGAAAAAAATGACCACAACAATAATAATTATAGCGAATAAAGACATAGTTTCGCTCATAAATCCTCCATTTGCTTCAGTGTAGCTCTACTGATGCTATCATCACCATGTTTACCTCGATGCATTAGACGTTATTCTCAACTTACCTGCGGCGATGAAGGCACACAGGACGGTCACTGCTTTCCAAAAGTTATTCATGTTTCTTGAGGGTTTATGATGTCAACGGATTCCTTCCTAAATACAATGTACTTGAAGCTCTAAAATACCTTCTTCATTCAGGTGAGCTTTGAGAAAGTAATGACAAGATGTCAGGTAGCACTCACTGAAGAAATGACCTGCAAGAATGAGGTTCATCAGGTTTTTATGTTCCAAGCAGCAGCGTGAAGAGGAAATCTTCAGTCATTACGGGAAAGAACTCAGACATTCACAGCCTGGAGGAAACTCACAGTCATGAAGTTTGATCACGAACAACTTTTATTATTTACTTTCATTAAAAACATGCGGTAAATGGTTTCATGCAGTTTAAATATTCCTTTTTTTTTTAAATTATCATGAGACTCTGACATGGACTACACAGTGTTATGAGCTTTTATACAGTGTCCATCAAAACCCTAAATTTACAAGCGTAGAGGCTACAACAATGTGTGTATCACAATATAGGAGTGTGTTCTAGGTTAATCATTATTTTTGTTAACTATTCTATACTGATTACGTACAAAGACAACGCCCAGTAATTAATAGGATCTATTTTTGTTTCTTTTAAAGGCTCCAGGTGCTCCAAACGGCCACTAGGACGGCGCCCAAAGCAGCAGTGAGAGGGAGCTGGATAGACGTGGCTCCGTTACAGCAGTCAGTGCTGCAGCAGGTCTTGGTGACGGTGTAACCGGCAGTCAGGAGGGCCCCGGATTCGGTTTTGTTGCAGAGAGACAAGGCCATGCAGCCGCGAGTCTGCAGGGTCATTAATCTACTGATGTTGAAGGCTGAAGGAGGAAAAGGAGATCAGAGGTTAAACTTTTTGCGTAGGAAATCAAAAAGTATACGTCACTTTGTGTCATTGTAATCCTGTAAAGTCCTGCATTCAAAAGTTTCAAGTAAAACTGCAGTATTATTCATTTTCCACTACTACCATGTGAATATCTATGTGTCCTAGTCTAACCCCAGTTGGCCTGACACTAACTTTTCGTCGGTGTGTGTTTGGCATTACAGGGTTTATACTGTTTGTTTTGGGCATGGCAGGTATTGTGATGAACATGTCATAGAAACAGCAACAATGGCTGACAGTACAGAATGTTTTAAGGACTGACTCACAGACTGACTTTACTGAACCTGTTACATCCAGGTTAAAGAGGTAAGACCAGGTTACATTTACACATCCTCGCCATTGTCCTCTAAAGCCGCCCACAAATGATCAATGCAACCGCTCTGCGCTGGCTGTGCCATTGTTTTCCTACGTGGAGTGCTCGAAATTGCCAACGCGATCAAAATTACTTCAACTTTGACCTTTCAAAGCACAGCCAATGAAATAACAAATGTATGTGATGTAGCCACGTAGGCAATACCTGCGCTGCGTTTTGCCTCTGCAAGTGTCCTTACTACGTTCTGCGGCCTAGCGGAGAGCAAGTTTCTCATCATCTGAAGGCAGCTTAAGTACCAAGTAGTAAATTAGAGTCCGGTATTTCTAGGCATGTGCTGCTTAGCATGTTTTAGCCAATTTAATACAAATCAGCGGCTACTTTGGCACGCCCTCAAAACAAAGCTAGTTAGAGCGGAGCTGGAGCAGAGTCTGAAGAGTTTGGCTCGGTTGACCAATCACAACAGAGTGGACCAGCTGACCAATCAGAGCAGACAGGAGCTCAAACAGAGCGTTTCAGACCAAGGGTGAAAAAGAGGCGCCGCGGCACAGCCCGGTATGAGAAAAATAATGTGTTTTTTTTACATTAAAGCATGTAAACATCTCCTGGTAGAAACCCCAAATACAAGTATGCACCTGAAGTCTTCCAGGTTGGTATATTCAAGTGTTTGTACAGGGATTATGTAATCCAAATCAAGTATTTTATTCAAAACAGCAGCATACCGCAGTCGTGAGTCACATGACACGTGATTAAAACATACTTTAAGTGTCTGTCAGAGCCTTCCACCCACACATAAAGTCATCAGCCTAAGAGAGTTAAATATATCAGATACAAATTGTTGTTTTTTTACTTTTACTGTAGCAATGTATGTCATATAAATGGTCTAAAACATGCCAAAACATTGGTATGGTTCTTTTTACAGGTCATGCGTCTGTCTATATAGAACAGCGAATCATTGTTGGACTGCTCTTTCCGCCATACCCCAGTCTGTACTGTCAGGACAGGTTTTTCATCTTCAGCAGTGTCTAATAGTTTGTTTTAGAAACGAGTTACACAATCAGCAGGGACACGCCCCGTCTGTTGTCATGGACTAAAGAGGACAGCAGATGATCACTGAGGCGTTTACTCACCCAGTTCTCCCAAGTAGCAGTTGGGCTGAGAGGCACTGCAGGTCATAGTAGAGCCGTACATACATTTACCTGCGAAGCCCACTTTGCAGGTGTTACAGGTCAGCGACTCACCTGTGATCCACAGAGAAAGAGACGAGGTGACGGAGAAAGGACTACTTTTAAAAATAAGTCAGATAGCCACTCATGAAACTCCAAACAAATCATCACTGTCATGAAATCAGTGTTGAGATCATCTGCTTTATCACCTCTTGTCATAATCAGAAATATCATTTAAACATGCTAGAGTGTTAATAATAACATAAATATACCTTCAATAAGTTGTTCAAAATGTTTTATTGCTTTACAATATGTTCTATTTGTTCCAGATAATTTAATCATAGACAGGTTTGCTCTTACAATTTTAATAAAGTTTGTCTGCTTCCAAATACTTTATTCAAACAATTAGAACTCCAGCAACATTTGTAGCACTAATAACTATATATAATAACTATAATAACTATACTGTCTTTCGTCTATTGATTTTCTTTTTCAAGCAAATATTATTTACAATTTTTAACACTTACAAAAGCATACATGTAGACCCACATACCCACCCATCTCATCTAAGCTTCTGAATATAAAACATCAACAAAAACTAAATTTAAAAGTAGGGAGGAAATTATGTAATTTGTATAACAAATAATGTAAAACGTTTTAGATAGAGCTGTTAGCAGTAGTCTAATTTTCTCAAGCTTGATACACAGTTCAGTACTTCCTTGATGCAGCTTTCAAATTTAGGGAGTCAAACGTATTTCCATTTCAGAACATCAAAGCGACTAACTTCAAAGTGGTGATGGCCAGATGACAGAGTTTATCATCATAAAGTGGAGAGGGATTAAAGAAAAGAAAGATTTTCTGCGACTCCTATATTCATCTTTTATATGCTTCTGTTTATTGCAGTATGAGAATAACAGGAGTTTCCAGTTATCTGTGGCTTTGGATTGTAGGCCTCGGGGCCGTAGCCTGGATTTTATAAATACTGAGGTCATGAGTCAGCAGAAAACCACCCACCAGAGATAATTTACCAGTCACCAACCAACAGTTTTCTGAGTATTTAAACAACAACAAGTCTTCAGATTAGAAAACAAAAAAACATTTTGGTTTGTCCATACCCTTTAGTACGACATAAGCCTTTTCTGATCAGCAGGTCTTTGTCACTTTGACGTAAACACAAGTTGTCTCTGCTGAAACGACTGATGCTGTTCTTCTTCTTGGGAAGACAGTCTGTTTCAAAGACTTGACTTGGTCTTGCAAAGTCAACTTTACTTCATGAAAGTACACTTTGTATACTTTAACTTATAGTACTTAGCCAATGATTTATGTATTACATAAAGATACTTGCTCCTTTTGCTATTTGACTTGATAATTTGCGACGAGATTTAAAAAAATAATAAAATGTATTGTTCTCGCGTGCCTCTACGGTGAACGGATAATCCAAACAGCTTGATGTACTGAAGTAAATTCATATCAAAACCTCCTTTTACAAACTCTCACACACACTTTAATAGGCTACTCTATCAAAAAGTAAGCACATCTATAAGCCAAGTATTCTTTTCTGTATGCATATAAGGCAAGAATACTTAATTATACTTTTCTTGAGTAACTTTTGATCAAAGATTAAGTACAAGTAGGCCTATAAAACCAAATATACTTAGACCTTACTGTATACTAGTCAGTATAAGCCAGGTATACTTAGACTTTTAAGTATACTTGTTGTCGGAATGACCAAAGTATACTTAAGTATACTTTTTATTTCTCTGATAAGTACATAAAAAGTAAACTGAGAGCATGCTCTCTTATTTTAAGTTCAAAAGAAGCATACTAATAGCACACTTGAATAAACTTCATTTTGGTAAGGTTATATATACTGTTAGGTATTCATTGTATTCTGGTGGATAAACAAAATCCTTTTAATTTAATGTCTTTACTTTGCATACAAACTTTAAATTTGAACATATTAACATATTTAGTATATAAACATATCAGAATCACTCTTAAGAATATGGAGCTTTGTGAGCTTTGGGTGTAAGCTGATAAAAGTCTTTGTGATTCTGTCTCGTCCTTGTTAGTAAAACTCATATTTGTCAGAAACTGGATCTATAATTGGATCTAAATAGAAAGAAAAATATAGAATTAAACAATTTCATATAAAAGTGGGTGTCAGGTTCTCAGTAAGGAAAGAGTCAACATTTGAAACGGCATCATTAACGTCTGAATGTACAACATTTTGGGAGGAAATCCTTAAATTTGTAAGTCTTTTTGTCAGCATTTTGATCATTTCAGTGACATATAAATATCTGTAACGAAATCTGATTTCAACAAGTTGTCACCTCTGATTTTATTCTTTTGTATTCTTTTAAAACACTGCTTTAGTTATCGTGCTGATGTAGAAGATTTTAGAGATAAAGTTCCTCTTTGCCATCACTAAAAATGCCTCCTGTTTGGAGCTCTTACCTGTAACAAACATGGCCATCAATGCCGCACAGACCCAGATGAACTTCATCATCTCGCTCTTTTACGCAGATTTGTGTTTTATTGAGAAGTTATCAGCACGAAGAAGAAGATCTCGATGCAACAGAGACGGTCAAAGAGAAGTTATCCAACAGCACAGGTGTCTGAAGTGGGTTTCAAATGAGCTAAGTCATCTCAGGACATCTGCTTTTATGTCCAAGGTGTGCCATCAGGGGCTCGCATCGGTCACTGGATATAGAAAATAGATTCATGTTGACAATGATTTTCATTCGTCAACCGCTGGTATATTCTCCAAAATACTGAGGATGGTTTGTTTGACAAGAGTGAAGTTAAAAAGCCAAACAAACAGAGAAAAAAAGATGATTTATGAGCCTTATTACTGCCTTTGTGTGTGTGTGTGTGTGTGTGTGTGTGTGTGTGTGTGTACATATGTACGTGCACATTGTGTTTGTGTGTTTGAACCTTTGTGAACAACGTCACATTCATTTCACATCAAAAGCTTTGGACTGCAATAGAGAACAAAACTTTAGTCAACAATTCCTCCGCAAATATTAGGATTCTTTGTTAAAGAAATGAGCAGACATGCCCTTCGGTTTTATGGTTTGGAGCTAAAAAAGGATGTTTTATTCATCACTTCAGGAAAATATGACAAAATAGTCTCAATTCAAAAGTCCACTTATAAGCATTGAATAGAACAGAAATCCAAATATAAACAGAGAATATAAATAAGAGTTTTGAGTGAAATCTAAGCTGTGAGCTTGATCTAATAAACCTGCAGCCAATCATGATCTTTAAAAGAATAGTTCAACATTTTGGGAAAGACGCTTATTCGCTTTCTTGCCGAGAGTTAGACGAGAAGATTGATACCATCGCCACATCTGCACGGCAAATATGAAGCTACAGCCAGAAGCCAATTAGCTTAGCTTAGCATAAAGACTGGAAACAGGGGGAAACAGCTAGCCTGTCCGTCCAAATGTAACAAAATCCACCTACCAGCACATATAAAGCTAATAAATTATCATGTTGTATCTCGTTTGTTTAATCTGTATAAAAAGCAAAGTAAAAACAACAGCATCAATTTACAGTTTGTTTTGTTTTGTTTGCAGTCTTTATGCCAAGCTATGCTGAAACTTCACACTGAATAAACATGAGAGACGTATTGATGACTCTTCTCATTTTACACGAAAAGGCACAAAAGTGAATAAGCATATCTAGCAAATTTCAAACTATTTAAAGGTTATAGAGAATATTTTTATTTAGACGAATAATAAAAAAAAATAATACATCCCAAGCTTTTAGAAAGGTGCCAAATAAAAGTATCGCTTTTCCTAAAATAAAATATTATGATTGTGAATTAATCATTTTAAAAATGTTGACGGGTCCAAAATTAATGTTTTGTTTATCTCTGTGGTAGATATCTGACGTTTTATTCCCACGGTATAACAACGTTAGTATCACTTGTATCTCTGTGTCGTCAAGTTGCCAGTTAGTGTAAAAAAAACGGATAAATGACTGAGTTTGACGCTGGTGTCTCCATCAGGCTGCAGAAAACGTAAATATTTACCGTGGCAACAAGTGACAACTGACTTTAGCACTATTAGCTATCTAAGCTTAATCATCCGAACAATAAGAGAATAGAAAACCAACAGCAACTACCAACAACCATAGTCTTTACAACCTTAACTAATGTGATGTCACTGGTTAGATTGTAAAAATGATAAAAAAATAACAGCTTCAATCCTTGAGGAGCTACGTTAGCATCTTAGCGTTGTTGACAGTTGCTTCCAGTTACCTCACGTTAACGTTATAGTTCCCTCAAACAATGTAAAAAAAACATGTGCATGTGAATGAACAGGTAATCTCCCGGCTGTATCTAGGGCAGCGTGGGAGGGGTGTGGCCACGTCCACACATTCATACACCCACACACACGTAATGTAGGCCTATAGCTACATGTTGCGAAATGATTTCATACTCTACCACGTCTGAGTCTCACTCCACTCAACCATAAAATATGCAGGTTGTGCAACAAACTGGCAACCACTTGTTGTGAAGGGAATGCAATGGAGCGGGTGGAGAGAGAGCGACATCTAGTGGCTGAATGTTATCAACTGCACCTTTAAGTTTACTCTTTGTCATTATTAGTCTGTTTAACAAAACAACACATGCAGGTCAGATTTCAGATAGTGGACTGCAGTTGTCAAAGCTTCAAATGTATTCACAGCTGCTAAATGTTTTGCATTCTTTTTTTAAAATCAACAACCAAATCTACTTAAAGCAGGTTATAACGTCATAGGAGTTAAAGGAATAGTTTATTCTCTTTCTTGTCGAGAGATAGAAGAGATGATTGACACCATGTTTGGCACAAATACAGATGATTAGCAGAGCAGATAACGGCAAAAGAAGCTCTGCAACATAATAATGTCTATTTTTCAAACATTATTTTGTCATTGTTTTGCTTTCTTTTTGTTATATAAGTTCACCACCTAAACCTCTAAAGATTACTCAAATGGAAAAGTCTGAAAAGGCAAAATCACTCTTTGATTGAGCGTACAACTCGTACATGCACCCTGTGACAACAGGTCACCAGAAGAAAAGCTGTATATATATAAAAATGTACAAATAAACACAGAAAACACAAATGGAAATAATTTATTGTTGCAATAATCAAACTGCGATTTAGTTGCCTTTAATTGCCTTCAACACAATATGAGTATTCCAGTGATCTGGGAAGGTTTTAAAATACATTATGACATTAATGAGTGTTAAAATATATGAGAATTACATAGAAAAGCTATTCAGTCCTGATATAGTGCAGCTACAAATTGCTCATACAGTAAATGCAGACCTATAATGTTAGTCACATGATGCACATGTAAAGAGTCATATCATGCAGACAGTATCCCTCCATTATCTATCATAGGGACACTTATTTAAAGCATATTCAAGAAATTAAAGAACAAAAAAGTGATGGCTTTTTTTAAAGGAAAATGTGCAGCATCCTATATTCTTCTTTAAAGGCCCCACTGGCTCCAAACTGCCACCAGAGCAGCAGCCAGAGCTGCAGTGAGAGGCAGCTGGATGGAGGCGGCTCCGTTACACAGGCTGCTGTTGCAGCAGGTCCTGGTGATGGTGTAGTTCACCGTCAGGATGGTCCCATTACTGCCTTCACAGCCGGATTGATCTGTGCAGCCTCGTTCATGGATATCCGACACGTGGGAACTAAACTCTGGAGGAAGCAAACACGAGATTCTTAGATGTCCATAGATGTGTTAGATGGCCACAGAAAAGTATTTCGGATGATTCCTGCTGGAATCCTGTCTATTTATTTTCTTAGATATTTGCATCAATCAATTATTGTTGCATCCATTTAATCAATTTATTTTCTTAACAGGAACATTATTTATTTATTTATTTATTTATTTATTTATTTATTTATTTATTACTATTACCTGAATTCCTGTAGGTTTTTTATTATATATTATATTATATATTAAATATCTAAAACTGGCATGTGCCTACATCATGTGAATTTATCTGTGTGAAATTAATTTTCATATGCGATAAACATGGTTTTTCCATATTTCTCTGACCACAGCCCTGGCAGTGGGGAGAAGGCTTTAAAACACCATTTAAGGAGATTAAAACAGAATATATATTGGAACTGTTGGATTAATGATTAAACAAAACAAATGGCAGCTAATCCAGTAGATAGTCTTTAAGGGTGAGAATTTGGTTTTGTAACCCCAGTATTTATAAAATCACGCTTACAGCCCAGTCATACAGTCAAAATGATGATAAATAACTCTAAACTAAACTAAATTACATGTTCGCACTAGATTTTTCAAGTCTTGTCAATACTCATAATTTTAGACTGAAGTTAAAGAGGACCTATTATGCTTTTGTGCTTTTTTCCTTTTACTTTAGTGTTTTATATAGTTTTTTGTGTATAGCTACAAAGCCCAAAAGTCCACACTCTTCCCCACAGAAAACTGCTCCCGAACTGCCTGAAACGCCTCGATTGAAGCCCCGCCTTATCTTCCGTAATGTGGTGATGTCAGCAAGTAACACATTTACATAATACCTGCCTAGCGGCTAGTCTGGCACGCCCTCGAACAAAGCTTGTTAGAGCGGAGTCTGAAGAATTTGGTTTGGTTGACCAATCAGAGCAGACTGGGCTTTTCGGGGGTTTTATTCCGTTTAGAGAACAAAAGCATCTGAGAGAGTATGCAAAGCATGCTGGGAATTTAAAACTTTAAAACAGAGGAGGATGGGTTATTATTGAGTAAGAAGGTGTTTTTGAGTCGTTCTTACTGGCAACTGCGACGAAGCATCTATCCTGATCTTCGGTGCAGTTTACAGCAGCCGAACAGAGGCAGTAGCCGAGGATCTCCCCGTCACAGGTGTAACAGGAGAGGGCCTCAACTGTGGAGGCAACAAGTAGAATAGAAAACTGTAAAGAAGAATGTTTTTGGCATCTCAGAGTATCAATCTTTTGTCACATACTGAAGGAAAACAAAGGTAAATCAATAGCCACAAATATGTGACTCCATCCAGTTATCAGACAAACACCTGCTGCAATCACAAAGTACACATCACAGAGTTGGTCTCATGACCGCTCAAGGTGAACACTTGTGTTATCTTAAGTGGAGCTCAGTCATGTGTATGACTTTGAGGCAAGTTTTTAGATATTTCTGCCTCCACCCTGATACATTACAGGTGAATGAAATTGTGTTTATGGTGCTCAAAACGTTGAAAAGTTACATTTTAACAGCAGCTTTCCTTTCCAGATACACCATAAAAACTGTTTACAGGATGTTTTGTCAAATCCTATAAAACCAAATAAAACCAAAACTGTTGTGTTAGTTTCTGGTTAGTAGGCAGAAATAATCTCAAAATCTGCGCAAATAAAACAAAAACTATTTGCTATTTTGCTCGAAGATTGTGCTCTTTTTAGTAATTTGGGTGAACTGGCCCTTTAAATGTTCAGGACAGTTGTGAAAAACATCAAATAACATCACAAATTTTAAATTTACTTACTAAATTACATGCAAAGTCCTGCTCTGACAACACATATCTGCAAAAATCACCTTCATTATTGCTGTATACCCTGTGTCTGCACAATGTACGGGCTTGAATGAAGGTCAATAAGATTTAGAGTTTGTGAAATGATGCCCAGAATTTTTTTTTTTAAAGCTTATGAATAAGTCTGCATGAGAAATTCTAGTTTGTGGACCTCACAACCTCAAAATCTTATAGATCCTTATTAGAGCCCACACAACACAAACTTAAAGTTTCCCTTACGTCGTCAAAATACAGCAAAAATAACCTCTTACCTGTAATAAACAGAGTCAATAATGCAGCACAGCTCCACAGAAATCTGTTCATCGTGATGTTCTTAGATGCACCAAAGGTGAGAATACCTCCGAGTCGTGTTGGTTGGAATCTATTTCTTTTTTTATTTTTAAGATCTTACTGTTTCAGAAGCTGTGGGATTTAGTTTTGAGGAACAATGACTCACGGTCAACACCTTTATACGTGGGGGAGGTTATATCAGTAATATGCATCTACAGTAGTGATAAGAAAGTTTTTACATTCCTGTAACAGAATATTAAACAAACTACTAGTACAGTACAGTCCTGGATAAAAAGAGTGTTTGCTCTGGCTCAACATGGTGGCCGGTTCACAAACTTTCTAATTTTACAGCTAAACAGTACACTACAAGATGTTTCTGGAAACATTTGAGGAGAGAAATAGGCATTACAGTAACAGAATACTGATTCATATTTGATCAGCGCTGCCTAGTTTGACCATTTGATCGGAGTTTGCGAGTGATTGACAGCTGGTCAGAGACGGCAAGGCTCCAGCTCGGCTCTGATTGGTTGTTTTTCTCCGGGCTGTGAAATCTTGCAGATGCCATTAGGATCACCGGAGGACACAGAGGCACATGATTTTTTTCAGATTACCTGTCTCATGCACTATACTGTCAGGATATAGTGACCGTATTATAAAAATAACTTTTTTCTTACTAATCTAGTATTTTGTGCTGTATTATCATCATACAGTATGATCATATCAATATGACGTCGTTGCCCAATGTCCCCGTGATGCTAATGAATGGATGGATGTTAAAATAAGAGCAAGTAGCAGAGGCAAACAGATGTGTTTGAACGATTTTCTTTATTTTCACATCAATGTGTTTTCCAGTGAGACACAAACTACTTAAAAGGATAAATAAAAAAAATATTTAGCAACATATTATAATAAGCATCAGCCTGGAAGAGGGACGAGCTCAATGTTTCACTGAAACATCCCATTGATCGACTTCCACGACGTCTGACACCTATAGTTTTGTGGGTTTAAATAGAACTCGTCATTATAAAACTGAACCCTGACATGACAAGACTTATTATCAATAATGATCACAGCATGTGAGCATAATCATTCTTAAAAACTCATGAGGTCCAAAGAGTTTATTGTAGATAGTGCTTTTGGTCTTGTTAAGACCCCGTCTGGTATCATTTAGCATCATAGCACACATGGATATCAGGTGCAGGATGGCTGCAGCTGTTTTGTTGTTGTTGTTGTTGTTGTTGTTGTTGTTGATGTTGATTTTGCATTACAGAATGCTTCCCCACATGGAGGCCAGGACGGCTACACCGATGGCGGCGGTGAAGGTCATCTTGGTGGATGGGGCGCCGCTGATCACGACGGGGTTGCAATTGTCTGTTGAGCAACAGTCGATCTTGGTCTCAAACGCCAAACCTACCAGGGTGCCGTTGGTGGTGGCGTTGCAGCCGGCGGGCTCGCGGCACCCCTGGGTGTTGAAACCAGCAGAGCTTATTGCTGGGAAAGCTGAGGAGAAAGGGTTGTGATGGATTAATTACAGCGTTACAGAGGTGGAAATTAACATTTAATCAAATTCAGTTTTGATGTAATGGTATTTAATTTTAAGTGTTTCAATTCGTTTTACTCCACTGCATGGAAATACTGAACTTTTACTGTGTCACCTAACCCCCTAAACTGGAAATACAAGTTGTTTTGCCTGACAATGAAACTTAAAATGACTACATACAGCTAGCATGCAGGACTTAAAGAGCAAATATACAGGATTGTATACCTTATATTCACACAAAAAATGAATACTGGTTTTGCTCGCTGGGAACACTGGGGCGTGCTTGTTGATCTATGTGTAACTAGGCGTCACAGTATTTGGGAGTGATTCTAATTGAATCATGCCTGTGCTGTGATGTAATGTTTGAAGGGAACGGGTGTGAGCTTTAAGGTAATTAGAAGGTGACCCTACTTGCTTTTCCAGTAAAGCAGACGCTGGTGTTGGTCGTGCAGGACTCTTCAGAGCTGCTGAGGCAGTAGCCGAGCAGACCGTAGCTGCATTTGTTGCAGGTTAGGGACTCCGCTGAAACACACAAATGAAAAAGCACAGAAAGTTGAATTACCACAGTAGTCATCAACAATGAGCAAAAAAAAAACAGGTTGATCCAGTGAAGCTAATAAGCTGTGTCTCGAGTTGAAATGAACGATCAAACAAGACCGAGTTTTTACTGGTTTCATTGATTAATATCTTGATAAACATGAATATTTGTGTTTCTAAAACCCATAGTATGCTTTACTCTCATGGCAGTAATTGTTTCCAAAGAGTTTGTTTAAATTTTTTTGTTGTTTTTTAATTAAACACTTGTGTACTACAGATATTGGCAGTGACGTACTGTATCTTTCGAAATTAGCGAACATCGTTTTGGGGAATCTTGTGGTTCACCGCATCACAGTCTCGCCAAACCACGTCCAAAACGAATAAAACAATTAAACTCTGGCTGATATATCAGGAAGCAATTGTGCCAATTTCAACAATATTGATTTGAGTCTTCACTGTCAAGGAAAATATCAGGTGTGAAAGGATGCTAAATCAGCGGTGCGCTTTTACAGTTAAAGAAGTTTGTTTTGTTTTTTTAGCAAATTTGGAGTGTTGGGAAAAAAAAGTCAAAGGGCTATGATTTCATTTAAAAAGGGGCAGTTCGCTCAAATGACCCAAAGAAAACTTATTCTCTCACTTTACTCTAGCGGTAGTAGTTGCAGAAAGGTGTGGTGTCAGATTTTGCCTCGAAGGTTGTTTGCCGTAACCCCAATTCAACGGAGGTTAAATGACATTTATTTAAAGGAACTACTTTCTTCCGAAGAAATCGTCCCTTGAAAAATTTTGGGGGTTGAATTTTGTGAATTTAATTAGTAATTGTTTCTGGTAAGACACATTGATGTTGAGTTTTTCCAATGTCATTACTTTGTTGTTTTTTAGAAGCTCAAACTAAATTTGATTCAATCCACCAGTAAGTAAGAATATATATATATTTTTTTTTAATTGAGTGAAGTGACCCTTTAAAAAATCCTTTGTCCGAAAACCTGAAATGTTGGAGACGCATCATCAGTTTGTTAAGACTTAAAATCAGGTGAAATAGTTTAAGGATATGTTTGTTAAAGAAGAACAATTGATTGAATTGAAAACCGCACTGCTGTACATGCACTGGGCAAACGAAATGATTCTGATTTGTGCATAAAAAGCTGAAGTAACTATAATGAAACAATCGTAAGAAAATTAGTCAAAATTCCTTGAGTTTATATCAAAATAGAGAAGAGTTGAAAACAGTTTTAACGCCTTAGTCTTTATCCTAATAAGCCGATAATAACAAACACTGCCAGAGAGTTTCCCAAATGTTTTCATCATATCTTTCTTTCCATTGATAATTGTTCAATCTTACCCAGCATGAAAGATGCAACAACTGCGATGATTGCAATTACGATTCTTGCCATCTTGATGTGTTGGTTTGGTTCTTGGGTTTCTGCTCAAAAGTCAAAAAGAAATCCTTTCCTAGGCGATCGGATGCTGCTTGTAGTAAAGACTGATGAGCCTGTAGGTGAGGCCAGATATTTATACAGTTTAGACAGGTGAAGGGAGTGGACCAGAGGAGATTTTTTGTTCAGGTCTTTTGTCTTCATCTTTACCTCGGGGGAGGAGTTACACAGACTGAAGGAATGTGACAGATGACTGATGCACTGAGGAAGGTGAATTGAATACCACGAGCTGTACAAACTGCCTGAGCCGGTCACTCAAGTGACAGAATCGGTCAGAAGCCGCATACTGAATCACAATCTTTTATCTACAATTATATAACATAGTGAGGTTGTTTTTGTAATTTCTCAATTAGTCATCAGAAAATATTGAAAAATGCGTATTTTTTATCTGAACAACAGTTGAAAACCCCGAAATATTCAATTTACTATCACATACACAGAAAAGCATCAAACCTTCCCCTTTGAGAAGCCAAAACTTATGCATTTTAGCTTGAAAAATGACTGAAATTATTAGTTTGACGATCAGCTAATCAACCAATCGACCAATTGTTTCAGCTCTAAAGCATATTGTTGCTGCAAGGTGAACAGTGAAGTAGAAAAACAGGAGTCTATTGCATTGCATCAGTCTCCTTAAGAGAAAATATGGAGTTTCTCATAACCTTTTGAATTGTACACTGATTCTTTTTTTTTAATTGATTATATGTGTTTTTGTATGTGTATATACTGTGTGTGCGTATATGTGTATGTATGTATATATGAATACAGTATATATATATATATATGTATTTATAAATATTTTATTTTATTTTATTCTTTTTAATTTTATTTTTTTTACTCGTGTATATTCTTTTTATTTATTTATAAATTTTTTTGTATATAATATGATTTTCCTGTATCTATACTGGCATATTATATATTAATATATTTTGTTAAGTTTCTTTGTACCGAGAATGTTATTATTGGCGACGTTTGTGAATGTTTGTTCTGTTGTTTCAAAATGAACAAAAACAAACAATAAATATATTGAAAAAGTTTCTCATAACTTTTACATTAAAGCCTCTAGATCACAAAGGACTGCAGACTACACTCGAAATCGGGAAATGTTTCATTTGAGAGGGCATTTATTTAAACATTTGGTTATCTACCTACGATTTTGGACTGAAAAGCTCTTTTGTTTGCGAGCAGCTTTGTTAAGTTTTGAACTGTAGATTTGCTCACGCACCAAAAATGTCTGTTGCGTGCCAAAAACCTGAAATCAGGACAGATGAGGAGTAGCACCGTCTCCGCTGAGAGGCAGAGAAACCTGAAGAGCCGGTCGGTCATGCGGGATGGCAACAAACCGAGAGGCACTTAGAAAGAAGACATCAAATCACTCCAATGACGCCACGCATGAGGAAGTTCTTCTTTTTTCCAGTTTGGATATTTATTGAATTTTTCAAATTACATAATCAATTTCGCAAAAAAACATTCATTCTTTTTTTTTTAGAGAATAATGCCAGAAGTGCTGATTTCAGAAACTTTAGATATAACACAAATCATCAAAGATCGGCCCGGATGAATTTCAAATTACTGCAATCTCAATTACATTTCAATATCTAGCAAACGTGATGGATTGAATCACGTTCTCCCCCCGTATATATACATTCAAAACTAGCAAGATAAACAGAAGCTTTTGCCCCACGGTTTACGAGTAACGTGTGAGTGTGGATTTGACACAAATACCAAAAATATAAAACAGGTTAAACACAGAACTGATGGAGCCATTTGTGTCAAAGTAAGAGAAACGGCAAAACAAAAAGAAATATTTTCACAGATACTATCAGACATAATAAGCCAAGAGACGATTTACATTATGTTAGCTACACATTAATAAAGCAAATGAAAATATAAATGTTCATAGGAGCTTTAAAATCTATATATTTGAGATATGTGGCCTCCAAAATGACAATACAGTGGATCAAAAGCAATAAATTAAAGGGATAGTTCAACATTTTGTGAAATATGATTATTCCTTTTCTTGCATAGAGATAGACGAGAAGTACAATAACACGTTCATGTGTGAGAGTGGTAACGATCTTCTCATCTAACTCTCGGCTAATAAGCACATTTCCAAAAATGTTGGACTATTCCTTTAAGTTGTAATGGCACCAATTAACCTACAAAAACATTTTGGTCACACAGTGAAATGCGATTCATTTATCAAACATTTTTACTACTCATTCAAGTTAATTGCCGGGTACATTAAACAGGTGGTGGACTCCTTTAAATCATCTTTGTGTTACACTTTTTAAAATTGTCTGTCAACATGCTGGGACAGCTCACTGATTAATCAAAGAGTACAAAAACAAAAGAGGGAATTTAATGTGAAGGGATATTAACATTTGTGTGACGTTTAATACGCCTCAAGAATAGTGAACCCATGTGGTGAAAAATCTCATGTGTGAGGAGATAATTTAATCTTTGTAGTGCTGGTTTGTGTGTGCAATATGTAGTGTGTGTTTTATGTGTGTGTGTGTGTACTTTGTGTCATCTGTCATCCACTGTGTTTTTCGGTCAAACCAGGACGTTGGCCGCAAACAGAGCAGTGACGGTGGCGAGAGCCAGGCTCAGCGCGGAGGTCCCGGGCAGGCCGGGCGCGACGTTGCACAGCGGGGTGTCGCAGCAAGTCTTGGTAATGGTGTAGACGGTGGCGTTGGAGCTGGTGCCGGGGATGGTCGTTTGTTCAGTTTTGTTGCACTTGGCCACCTCTAGACAGCCCTTCATCTTGATACTGATGACGTTGGCTGTGGAGTGACAGCAAACACACACAATCACCGTCAGTGTCTATTGTTCGTTGTGTTTGACTGAAGTGGTTGCACAGTGAGAGGTATGTCGTTGGGTGAAGCCCTTGCTACTCCAGTTTGGGGGATTTCCAGGTTTTAACCATAATTAAAAGACTATTTTTTTAACCAATAACAGGAAAACAAGTTTTAACTCCTTAAAAAGGGAGAACGCTGCAGTTAATCTATCTTTTCCTTTCCGTTAACAAATCCTACTGAAGACAAATCTTTAAAAATGGGCTACAAATTTCTTCTAAAAAAGCTTCAGTGATTTCCTAACACACTGTAGTATTTGCGTAACTCAAACATGAGTAAATTGTGCATTTGTTGGGGATTATTTCCAGCAATACATTTGGACTAGTGAGTATTTACAGCAGCAGGATTGACGTTAAATAAACGACACTGTGTGTTCATGTGGGCTCATTTATGTGCTTCTAATCGCTTTTTGACAACAATGGAGCTACTGATGAATAAAATACATCCGGATCAATTCATTGTTAGTTTTAGTCTTTTCAGGAGATTTTTGACAATAAGAACTTGTCATTTTCACCGTAGTTGGCACATCTTGCCAAATGTTAAAATGTAATAATTAAAAGCTAACTTTTAAGCTTTTTAAGATTTTCGAGATTGCTAGAAAATCAAATAATTAATCTAGAATAAAAATCTAAATGGGACAAAAATGATTTAAAAATAAATCTTTAACATGTGGGAGGCCTTATTAAATTGTCTCATGGGCTGGATCTGATTGACTTTTCTTCTTCTTTTTTTTAAATTTATTTTCACTATCATACATTGCTACAGGAATGAGTCCTAAAGCCCAGAAATGAGTTAGCATTTTAACACGGCACCGGTTCCCTCGTCTGGAAGTCAATGGGTTTTTAGTTAGATGCCTGAAATAAGGTCTGTGGTTAACACAAGCTGTAGAGATTTTAACGTTTTGTTCTACGACATAAAATACGTCTTAAAAAAGGCGGCTAAATGAGATTACTAAACGTCATCACGCCGACTCGTCCTCCTTTACAGCCTTGTTGTGTATACTCGCGCTCAAGCGACCATGTTGTAGTTCGTTTATAGCCTAACGTTAACTTTTTACTTCTGGCGATTGCATTTACACTTAAAAAAAATCATAAAGAATGTGGTAAATTCACAAAAGCATGAACAACCACTGGTATGAATATTTAGGCCTCCGACAATTGTTTCCTAAAGTTAGTTTAAATTGACATTTTACAGCTTAGTATATTTACTGTGCATTAGTCTCCCAAATCTTAAAATCCATTCTGTAAACAGACTGTCAAGGTATTATGAATGAGTTGTTCATCCTGTGGATACTTTAGTTTATCTATTGAGACTGAAGACAGACATCAGCGATCATAATCGGCATTTCAACTTCACACTTGAAAAAATATCAGCCATCTGCGATCTGTACCACCTGATGTATCCAACGTAAAAGACACAAAGGTGAGTCCGTGTCTGGAGACATAACTGATTATTTCAATTAATCTGGGTTGGACCACACAACTTTATACTGAAGTACATAGTGTAGGAGATTATAGGCACATAATTCACACATTGTCTGTTCATGGGAAAGAAATTTGAACCCATCATTTTTTCATAGCTTTTAGCCAACTATTTCAACTTCTCTGCTCACTTGCCAATTATTTTGTTTTACCACGCTTTAAATTACAACACCTGATGTTGAAAGAGTTACAGCTGACTAAGGCTGATCGGCAGCTTATTGGCAGATGTGGTTGATTAGTTGCCAAGTTATTCTCCTTTATTGCGCATGCATTTTGAGAATGCAACTGATGGGGTTTTATGTGAGTTTTGACGACAGCCTTTCTTCAGGAGAATGCCGTCTGGTGAGATTTTTAACTTCTGAGCTCCTTACCTGCTTTGCCTTCACCACTGAAGCACTGTTCTCCCACTGCACAATCGGTCTTACTCGTTATGCACACGTCCCCGATGCCAATTATGCATTTGTAGCACTGCAGAGTTTGAACTGGTTATCAAGAGAGAGTTGGAGGGGGAGGGAGAGGAGGAAAGAGGAAGAAGAAAAGCAGAATTAGAATAAATAGGCTAATTGCAACCATTACAACATAATTACAAGGTTAAAATGTAGGTCGATGAACACGTCTGCACGCCAGTAAACATCTTCTCCTGTTTGTTTGTCTGAAATAAAAGGCCTTTGCTCAGAATGTTTCAGTGTTTACCATCCACTCAGATGATGCAGCTCGGCCTTTACAAAAGGTCTTAAATGGTTGACTATGAGATAATAACACAAAGTCAGTGGACGAGACAAATGGGTGACCTTTGACCTGTTGCACAGAGGAGGTTTTTAATGGTCGAGGTCATACCAGCTTTTGGTAGTACCTGATTCAGTCTCAACTCAAACACTTTTACACATTGAAACTGTATCACACTTAATACTTAGTTAAAGTAATGTTGTGTACTTTACTGACACTTCTACACTATATACATGACACCTAATCAATTCAAATTGCCAAGTTAGCAATTTTTCCACCTCATCTTTCTCCAAATTGAGGGTCTAAGGATTGAGTTTCCTTCCTAACTCTATTAAAAAAATATCTATCAAAACCCTCAGACAAATTAGGGATATTGAGTTATATAAATAAATCCTGAGCCATGTTACCAGTCTGGGATTAGTTTTCCAGACTCAGATAAATGACTGCAGACTACAGATAATAACACCCTGTGTGGAGACCATAAATTCAAACCATTAGTTTGCCCGGTGGGAACTCTGAAGTCGGTTTATAGTCGAGGTTTGTTGACAAAAGTCTGCCTTACAGATAACAGGTCTAAAAAAAGGTGGTCATCAACTCAGGATTCTTGTCAGCTCGGGATTTTCCAATCCAGCTCACAGAGAGTGAGCTCACATGAAAGAAGCGAGGAGGGGGTTTTAACAACTGCACATGGCCGACTTCAGAGCAGCATGTAGTGATGAATGTGAGGCACGTCAGGAAATAAAATCCAACAAAGAAAATCATAGAAATAAGCAATAAAAAGGGCAAACGTTAATACACAACCACAGCTATAAAACAATTTTGCACCTAAAGATCAGTTTACTTGTAATGGGGAGGATCAGAGGCTGTGAAAACAGTTTTATTATCTGTAAATGTTCACCAGAAAAAAGTCCAGGTTATAAACTGAGGGCAGATGTGCTGTGTCCCAATTGCATACTAATTGTATACAGTTTGTACTACTACTACATTTTCATAGTATAGCCTCGAGTTTTTGCAGTAAGTATACAAGAAAATGTATATATTTTTCCATCTGCACCAACAAGACAGTGATACAAGTATAACTTAATAGATGTGGTGGACTAATGAATTACAATCCAGGTACACTGTCTAACTTTATGAAGGTGTAATTTTATGTAATTTTGATTTAAGATCTTGGTTTTGTGTTTAAATAAACTAAAGTTTAAAATAGTGTAAAACCACGAAGTGGATTGGATTTGAAGAAAATAGAATTACTTCCGTGAGCAAAATGTGATTAAAAACAACCCAGTCGCCCAGTCAATTCATCTCAGGCATTCATGAAGTCACACTGAGACTGAAAACGTCAGCCTCAAGTCAACTGATGTGAAGAACAGCATCTCATACATTCTCTCGGGAACACCGGAGGAACACCTAATGTGCACCTGTAAACTTCTTTTGTCATCACAAGGCTGATTAAGTAACAACGCCACCTATTACCTAATACCAAGCCCTTTATTATTATAACCCGGGTAGAACACTGTCCTGGACGCGCTCCAAACTAAATAAAAGGTTAAGTAATGAAGCCGCTCTGCTGTTACCGCTGCCAATTTTACAGACGTTCATGCTAATTAAGGTCGTTTTGAAATAGAAGACTGGGGAGTAGTGATCGATGGAAAAACTGATTTTATTATTTCATAGATTTAAGACGACCAACCATGCTGCCATGGCGATGCAATAAGCCTTAAAGATGAGCAGCCATTGTGAGGTTGAAACTGTGTGCCTGGGAGGGGAGATACTCAACCATTAGAGTGCACTCTGCGACATTGTTAGAAACCTGTCGCTCCAGTTTCGACGTCAGCGAAGTATGACCGAAGTCTTTATGGAAAGTACACACTGGAAAAAACAAAAAGCATAGCTGGAAAGTTCCCTTTTCTTCTTTTTTGTTTGATCAAGATGTATGCATTTAGTTTAGTTAGTTAAAAACAATTTTGTTAAAGCCCCTTCGCCCGTTTTTGTTGTATTTGTGTAAAAATCATACTATGTGAAGATTATAAAAAGTTTGCTGATCCGGCGGGGGAGACGGAGCGGTCCCCCGGGATCAGACCCCCCGGGATCAGACCCCTGGGATCAGATCCCCCTGGATCAGACCCCCGATGTTGGGGTTTGGACTGGCTGAATACGAGCTAACTGCTAACTGGGGGTCCGTGTCCCGGAGCTGCTGCACGCTCTACTCCCGGCGAAGCAGCCTCCGAGTGGCGGGGAAGACTTTCCTCATTTCCACTTTGGTTTTAATCCAATAAAAAAACAATTAATCAAAACACCGACAGACCACAGATGTAATATTGACAAGCCCTCGGGGCTGGTCTACTTCTTCATTCTTCGAGGACTGACTGGCGCTACATTGACTCATTGCCAAGTGGTATTACATTTCAGTAGATATCTCTGCAACACAATATCTATTGTGTTGCAGAGATATCAGAGATATTCACATTCTATTGATAACATTTTTTGAATGTTTTAAACTAAAATGTTGGCCAGATCTTACACACTGCACCTTTAAACCAGTGGTTCCCAATCTGGGATCGGGACTCAGATCATAACGTAAATTGAAGGGGACATGAGGATTTCCTGGGTAGGAAAAAGGAAGAAAAATGTAATTCTGATAGACAAAATTATCCTTATTTTCTGCTTGTATTCTTGTGAAATACTGAAATTGAAATGAAAAAAACACTCCCATCTCAGACATGCACATTGCGATGAGGTCATGAGCAAAAGAAGTTTGAGCAACTGGTTTGACCTAGTCAGGCCTCTATAAACTATTTAAATGAGATAATATGAGAAGCAATCTCAGAAAATCACTCTGATTAAATATTTAGTGATAGTGATGACGCTTTGAATCTTAAATCTTCATTACAGAAAGAGAAACAACTTTAAAGCAGGTGCTATGCAACAGCAGCCACTGGGGCCATTGGGGACTAGTAAATCCTAAAAGTAGTGTAACAATAGTACAAATTGAAGAGTAAAAATGTTGAATAATGTAGGACTGCCACTAATAATTACTTTAACTTTTATTTAACCAATTATTTTCTATGTTAAAATAAAAATTAAATTTTTCTCTGTATAAAATATTTGACAATTTTGAAAAACGCCAAAGTGACATATTTAAATATCTTTTTTTGTTCATCACCAGTGAAAAATAAAAAAAAATAAAAAATAAATATACTATAATATCAACCAGATAAATGCAGTAAATCCTCACATTTAAAAGTTAGTAGCAGCAGATGTTTTTGCCAAAAAATGGACTCAAACAATTAATTATTAAAATTGTTGCCAATTAATTTTCTGACAATCAACTTTAATTACTTAATTTTAAACTCTATGATAATAATAATTATTATTATTTATTATAATAATAATAATAAAAATTCACTTTCCCACAAGCAGCTCAAAGTGCTTTACATTTAAAAAAAAAAAAAAAAAAAAAAAAAACAGAACAAAAATTACTTGAGTAAAGCATTAACACACTACAATTTGTTTTAACTTTATCATCCAGGACTAAATGAGAGATCGCTGCATTTTGAGATGATGCAAGAAGATGCAGCTCATATCAGCAAACATGTGGACTCACAAAGTACCATACTACATTTACAAAAAAACTAATATGTACCGCGATGACTCAAGTAGGCATGGATGATTAACTCCAGTATTTGAGATGGAGAAAAAATAATGTACTGCTGTATTACTCAGATTTCTGCTGAGCTGACTCATCATCATTCACCATTACGTCACACTCAAAAAGTCACGTGTACTGATATTTGTGTCACTTTTTCAGTGTAAAGATATTAGTAAATGATAGAGAAACGACCACTTAAACGGGAGGGTTTTACTTGAGAAATGTTTTAAACAAATCACGTGTCCGAGATGAATTTGTGTAACAAAATAAAACCCGTATGATCCTGTGGGACAGGATGAGATAATCTGATGAGATAATCATAATTCTTTAGTTCAGAAATTAAAAAAACATGGCCACGCCTCTGTACACAAACAGCCCCACACCCTGTCCCGCTGGTTTCGGTTACACCCCGAGTTCAAGAACAGCTGACAGTCCTCAGAAATCCTCTCTTATTGCTCGTACTAATACATAATCTTAAAAATACAATTAAAATAGATTCTGTTGTGAGATAAAACAGATTTCTTCATCTGGGAATGTCCAAAACCGCTAAAATTATGTAAATAAAAATAAAAAAGGCGCCTACAAATATATCTGAGTCACTTGCTTTGACAACCTCACTAAATAGAAATATCGCCAGAACACAATTCTCAATGTTAATCCCTGAAAATTAAAGCATCATGTGATTTCTGTGCTGCCACACCTCAGCACTCTGCAATGCTGACCGACGTGTTGCCGCCTGAAATCCAGTCTGACCAGATCCTCCGACCCATTGAGTCACCTCATCCATAAAGACAACACACATTTAAGCAAACACGTCTTCATTGTGGAGGTGAGGAGAGTGTGAGGCCGTCTGGAGGGTAAGGCACATGGGAGCAGTAAAGTTTAATGATGTTCAATTACAGTAGACTGTTTGTGCATTGCAGCAGAAGTGTCTCAACGTATAATTGGTTGCGTCTTCGCCTCCCTTCATTGCAACAGATTGTCTACACAGAAGCATGCCTCCTTTAGGAGCAGGATCTTGACAAAAGTAAGGTAATCCTGCACAAAAACAGGTGCAATCAAACACCTTAAACAACGAGACACACCAGCCAAGTAGATTTAGCAGGTGAGAAGTAGCACTATAATTTGCAGGAGTAATTAGTCGTCCTGTCCTTCCTGTTTTGTGTTCAGTAACATACATTGAGGCAGGAATTTCTCAAATTACTGGAAACTCATATGGAGCACATTTACGTCAATGTACGTCACACCACCACCAATGCCCTCGGGAAAAGACAAACAATAAGCATCAACGGCCTTTCAAAGTGTCAAGAAAGAGCTGTCACAGTACCGGGCGGGGCTGGAACAAGTTCTCATATCCTTTAACTTCAGTAAAAGTAGCAAAACAACATTGTAAAACTAATTTTACTTAAGTAAAGAAGTACTAACAGCAAAGTAAACAATCCAAAGTGCAGCCATTATTCAGAACTCCTTTCATAGGGTTATTACTTTCTGTATTATTGACAGTTTTTTGGGGGTATTTTTAATATTTACTGTAGTTTTTTAAACTAGTGCAAGACAGAAGATAGAACATTAATATGCAAAACTATTTTTTATATATATATATATATATATATATATATATATATATATATATATATATGGATTTAATTAATCCGATCTTTTTTTTTTACCAGATATGTTAGGTAAACTTATTCTAAAGGATTTACAGCCGTAAATATGTAGAAATACCAGAATTTCTAAACAAAAAATTTAAAATTAAGAGATAGTACAATTCAATCATTTCAATTAATGACAGTATTTAAGTTACAAGAGCACTATTCTTTAGTAAAGTGACTTTTTGAGGATGATATTTGATTATTACAGTGAGTTACTCTGTCTAAAATTGAGCAAAACTCTCTGCCTTTCTCATCCAGTTTGAAAACAAGAAACCAGTTTAAACTCTGAGGTGTGGCACATTACTTATAAAACTCAATGTGTCAGACATGTACTGCCCTCTACTGCTCCGTCACTAAAACTACAGCTCATGGAGAATCAGCTCTTTAGGTTCTACCACGAGAACATGTCGAGGAACCCAAAAACATACAGGGAGAGAGAGAAAAATAACAGAGAAACTAACAGTGGCTGAGTTTAAAAGTCTATAATCCTGTTAAATCTAATACTAAGGAATGAAAAAATAATAGAAGTGATGTAGTTGATACTAGTGTCTTATAGGCGTGGTGTCTTCCTTGTTGTCAGTGCTTTGGGAGGAGTGAGTCAGTACCCAACATTTCCACCTGAGGTCATCCTTGTTGCAAAAGATCTAAAAATTGTTTGTTAAGGTAAATAAAAGTGTTTTTCTAGTGTCATCATTTTTGGTGATTAACTCAAGAAGGGCGGATCTATGTGTGACCAACAGAATCAGCTGAGCGGTGACTCAATCCAGCCTCCCAACAGCTGATAAAAACTACATTTGTAGGTCCAATTCACCAATAAAAGCTCATTTTTAGAAAGCGTTGTATTATTCTGACTGTGGGGAACAATTGGGAACACAACAAGACGAAATTAAACTCACAGTAAACTCATGTGCCACAACACCAAACCCTGTAAAGTGTGCACGGAAAGGTAAAAATGAGACGACATGTCGCGAGATGAATAATGCAAACAAGTTTATGAAAAGTAATGCGAGGGTAAATATGCAAAGACTGCCTTCAAAGCGTTTGCTGGGATTGGTAACCTACAATTTACACTCACACCTACAATCTAACAAAAGGTAAAGCTAAATACACCCAGGGCGGACCTTGTGTGTTGTGTAAATATATACTTATAGCTCACAACGCGACATCCTTTAAAGGTGGGATTAGCCAGACGTATGGGCGCGGTTGTCAGAAAATAATGTTTTTTTTACACATTTGACAGAAAATTTTATTTATAACATATGCTCAAGAATGCAAAACACAAATTTGAAAATAATTTGAATTTTTTTCACATTGCAAAGACTAAAAAAGGTGAAAATGGTCAACAGTCTCTACAGACTTCTCCTCCTGACTTGACCAAATTTACTGACATCTGGATTCAAAAGTAGCCAAGTATTTCTGTCTATTTTTCTGCCAGCTGGTGCTTGGGGGAAACCTCAGTAGCCTGTAACATGTTGACTTCAAAAATCAGACAGACTGCCATCTGAAATAATCTACTTTTCCTCAGAGTACAAACACCCACATCCCTCCTGGTCACTTGTACAGGGAGATGTAAACCCTCTGTATGTAATTATCTACATTTGTGAATCACTCGTCTGTCACAAACAACTATTTCAGTAAATTATTTGCAGGCTAACAGTCAAAGTTATCACCTGAAAGTATAAAAGAAAAGCAGCCAGCATGGGAACATACAGTTGTTCCATGTAGGAAGGGTGTGGTTTGAAATAGAAGACTGAAACAACAGAGCTTCGGGGGATCCATAGGACAAAAAAGATGGACTACAATAGCCTGAAAACACAATAGCACAAGCACAAATGACCATTATGGTGCGGCCCAGCACTGCAAACCTTCTATAGAGGTGGAATTTGAGACTTGGGCAAAGCCTCAACTGTTTCTAGGTGAGGAATGTCTCATGCAATAGCTAGCAGGTTGGGACATGATTCAGTCTTTTAATAACGTCTGGAAAACAACAAAAAAAAAAAGAACGTCCTCGGCTCACACCACAAACAGGCTGCCTCACCCCAACCTGCAATAACACAGCATTAGAGTAAAGCCTGGGATGTGCACAGAGTTGGTAAACACTGCAAAACTCTGCAGCTACTTTTGTTGGAACTGTGGGAATAAAACTCATTGTGTTGTGTGGAGGTAGTTAAAAACAGGATGAAATGAGATTTTAGGGCTTGCAATTGTTCTCGAATAACCACTTCTTCTATAAAATGCCAGACACTATAGTGAAAAATGCCCGTTTTAAATCCCAAGAGACCAAGGCGGTGTCTTTGAATCTCTTGTTTTATCCGACCAACAGTCCAAAATATTCCGTTTACGGTCAGATAGGATGAAGAAAACCAGCAACTCCTTATGATAAATTGAAATTAAGGAATGTTTAAGATTTTTCCTTGAAAAGTTATCGAAATGATTAATCAGTGTTCAATATAGTTAGTTTTCTGTCAGTCGACTAATCATTTAAGCTCCAATTGATTCAGCTGGTTATCCATTACTTTCAGCTATCTATGTCAACTGTTTATCCGTTATTTTAGCAAGCGACTTCAAATTGTTTATCAGTAACTTTTAGCTAACTATTCAACTGTTTCGTTAGCTAACTGTTCATTAAGTTACTTTTAGCCAACTACTTCAACTGTTTATCCGTTATTTTAACTAACTGTTCCAACTGTTTCCCTCATTATTTTGTAACCATTTCAAACATTTTTGTATCTCAAATGACTTTGTCATATGAGTTCACTAAGTGTTATCCTTTCAACTAAAACACACCCTACAAGAGCCAGTAAAAAAAAGATAGTATAGGCTATATAATGATATTATAATAATGACCAAAAACACATTTTAATATTTAATCTCAAATCACAGTGTTGTAGCCATTTATGTCACACAAAGGTGTTCACATCTTGTTTTGGGCCCCCCTGCTCTGCCCTGCCCCCTAAACCATGTGAATACATCCCTGGTAACGTTATACTGAACACACCCAGTCAAACAACAGCCTGAAGCTGAAACAGCCTTAAACACTGAGCACACCCAATAAACCTAAAAAACACACAGGCACTTGTGACGCATACTTCCCAAATCACCCCAAAGAAAGACAATTATTAAAGTTTTTTAAGTCCAATAAAATGTATTTGGCAGTTTCTGATACTATTATGTAGTCATATTATTTCTTTATATTAATCTTGTCTCTAAACAAATAAACAATAAACAAACATGTATTTTAAATTAAAAAAAAAATTTAATATAATAAAAAAAATTAGATAATGGAAAATCTCCATGTAGTATAATCTAATAATTTAACATAATCTAATAGTCTAATTTGCAAAAATGTAATTTATGCACACAGAATTACTGCAGACTGGTGTTTCTTCAGGGAAAACCAGCCTCAATAAAACAGCCACACCAAACTTCATGTAAAAAAAAAATGCAGATTTTCTTGTCTATAATAAAAAAAATGAGATAATGGAAAATCTCCACGTAGCATAATCTAGATATTTAACATAATCTCATCATCTACTTTGCAAAAATGTCATTTCTGAACACATAATTACTGCAGACTGGTGTTTCTTCAGGGAACCTCAATAAAACACAGCCACACCAAACTTCATGCAAAAAAACATAGATTTAAGGGGGAAAATTCAAACTTTCTCCCTGAAATAAGAGGCTGTTCTGTTTTTAATCAAATATATTTAAAGTTAAGTTTTACAAGTAACTCTGTAAAATTATGTAAAAAAAGAAATAATTTTACATGTCATAATCAATTTAAGGGTATTTTTTACTTACCCACTGCAAAGCAGAATCCAACAGCAACAAGCTGGAGAATAATTCTGTTCATCTTGGTAGGTAAAAAGGAGTAAAGGAGTAAAGTTATATGACTTTCAAGGAGAGGCTTTCTGCCTGTGAAGGACGTCTCAGACCGTTATAATGATTTGTGATCAAGCTGCAAACTTTTTTCCTCCATTTATAATCTTGCACCTCCCATCCAAACGTCACCGTTATCCAATCAGATCAGAGGAGGACTTCAGGAAGTCCTCCCAGTTCTCTTTATTCCCTGTAGCTCTCCCACCTGTGTGACTCACAGAGGTATAGGGGGATATTACATTCCAGCAGGGAGGGAACAAGTGTGGGAAAGCTGGGAAAATATGGGAAATGGTGATTTTATTTAACTCCTCGTGTGTCATCACAATATATGGATTTATAATGTTTTGGTGGTGCTGGAAAGTGACTTAAAGGTCCCATGTTATGCTCATTTTTTAGGTTGTATTTTGTGTTTCTAATAGATTCAAGATGTTTATTGTCACGCCGGTTATACAAGTACAATCGTGTGAAATGCTTTTTGCTGGGAAGCTCCATTAAAAATAATAAGTTATATTACAATTATAAAAGGAAATACTTTGTACAAGGCATATTAAGAACATATACATTAAGAACATATACAGTATATACAGTATAAGATATATGATTGAGGTATTGCACTTGTTTATTGCACTTAATAGAACATGTTTACATCCTGTAATGTTCAAAAAAACACATTCCCCCCCCCCCATACTGTCTGTCTATATATACCTGTTTTTACCCTCTGTCTGAAACGCTCTGTTTTAGTACATTTCAATGGAATTGCAACGGAATCGTGTTGCTAGGCAACAGTTTGGGTCCATATTTACTTCCTGTCAGCTGATGTTATTCACATACACTGTAACAGGAAATAAACTGGGACACATTTATAATGTTTACGTTTAAAACCGCGTAATGATCTAAATATTGTATATTTGTGACATCACAAATGGACAGAAATCCTAACGGATTGTTTCAAACGCGCAATTTCTGAATACGGGCTGTGGGTATTTTCTAAATAAATCAATTATTAATAATTAACCAGCTTCCTTATTGAGCCATACATATACTCTAATTAAATGTTTTCCTAAATTTGTCTAACTATAATTATTACCTTTAATCTGTGTCATTAGTCCATGAGCCAGGGGGTTGGTCGTGCCACTTTGGAGGGACCATGTCTCATAGTGATTTTTTTAAAGGTCTATATCCCTAGTGTTGGGAAACGCATGATAGCATTGCAGCAATGGTAGCTTTCTATGTGCTATCACTCCTTTTTTCATCCCTCCATCATTAAAATGTGTCCATCTTTTTTCGCCATTTTACACATAGATCCAGTATAAAAGAGGGAAACAACACACAATATCATGAAGTCATATATCGTTGTAAAGCTTAGACTATAATCTATCCTTCAGTCACATTGTCATGACACTGAGGTCAAGAGAATTTGACCTTTGACCTCTAATGCTGCAATGGGGCAAATTCTGAATACAACTCCAAATGCCCTTATAACTAACTCCATATTGATCGATTGTGCCCATGGATAGTTCCAGCATAAAGAGCACAAAAAGAGCTTCAAATTGATATATTATATGAATAACAACAATAACAACAATTCTTATCAGAATAAACGTAACTTTGTGCAGTTTGTATCTGATAGAATGTTCAGAACCTTGCATTGGATTCTGTTATTGGGGCCGTTTGTAAATGGCTTTCTTAGCAGCAGAAACACAAAATAATACAAAAACTCAAAAAACTGTACTAAGAAATTAATTCTCTATCCATTATTTTATGTTTTCTCACTCTTACCTCATTGTCAATATAAACATGTTCCAACTGATGAGGCCCTGACTCAGTGGCAATGGGTTATATTCCAGGTGATATGTGAAAATGATGTTCACTTTTTTATAAAGGCATGAAACTTGGTACACTTGAACAGTTTGGAGCCCTAAACATTTTGAGACACGGAGACATCACAACAGAAATTTCCATAACCAAATTATGTATTTTGCATCATAGCTCCTGTGCCAAACATGATAACACAGAAAAGGTGATGTCTATCTCTTTGTTGTGATGGCCAATGTTTACAATGATACCATTCACAATATCATAAACTGTTCAGTTGAATAATTAATGGTGAATTCAGTGATGTTGTATGAAGCAAATCCCACTATCTGAGAACCTAGGCTAGACTTAACTACTACCACTTAACTAGACTATAATATCATGTCTGTTATGTGCATGTATGTTTTATAGAGTTTTAAAAAGCTTAATCCTTTTGTTCATTAACCCTGGCAATACAGTGACTGCAAAGAGGAGAGCAATATTCTGCCAGTCTGGTGGCTTTCTCTGCAGCTTCAGTAATGGATCTGATGGCCTTCCTCTATGGCCTCCCCGGTGATGCCCATTGCCCAGTGCCCAAATGCTTTGCAGCCCACCTCCACAGGCTCACAGCCAGTTCGCCAGCCTTGCCTTCTACATCCTTACACTAGCATCTGGTACTTGGTCTCGCTTCCTCTCATTGGCCTCATCCATACGCTCTTTCCAGGACACTGTTAGTTCCAGCATGATCAGTTGTTTGGTAGAAAAATTACCATAACCAAATTATGTATTTTGCATCATATCTCCTGTGCCAAACATGTTACAGTAAAAGTAAAAGTATTGTTAAACTCTTCACAGTCACTGTATTGTCTGTGTTATGTTTGGCACAGGAGATATGATGCAAAATACATAATTTGGTTATGGTCATTTTTGTTGTGATGTCTCCGTGTCTCAAAATGTTTAGGGCTCCAAACTGTTCAAGTGTACCAAGTTTCATGCCTTTATAAAAAAGTGAACATCATTTTCACATATCACCTGGAATATAACCCATTGCCACTGAGTCAGGGCCTCATCAGTTGGAACATGTTTATATTGACAATGAGGTAAGAGTGAGAAAACATAAAATAATGGATAGAGAATTCATTTCTTAGTACAGTTTTTTGAGTTTTTGTATTATTTTGTGTTTCTGCTGCTAAGAAAGCCATTTACAAACGGCCCCAATAACATAATCCAATGCAAGGTTCTGAACATTCTATCAGATACAAACTGCACAAAGTTACGTTTATTCTGATAAGAAATGTTGTTATTGTTGTTAGTCAAATAATATATCAATTTGAAGCTCTTTCTGTGCTCTTTATGCTGGAACTATCCATGGGCACAATCGATCAATATGGAGTTAGTTATAAGGACATTTGCAGTTACATTCAGAATTTGCCCCATTGCAGCATTAGAGGTCAAAGGTCAAATTCTCTTGACCTCAGTGTCATGACAATGTGACTGAAGGATAGATTATAGTCTAAGCTTTACAACGATATATAATTTCATGATATTATGTGTTGGTTTCCCTCTTTTATACTGGATCTATGTGTAGAATGGTGAAAAAAGATGGAAAAGTTTTAATGATGGAGGGATGAAAAGAGGAGTGGTAGCACATAGAAAGCTACCATTGCTGCAATGCTATCATGTGTTTTCCAACACTAGGGATATAGACCTTTAAGAAAATCACTATGAGACATGGTCCCTCCAAAGTGGCACGACCAACTTTGGACTATAAAATATATGATTGAGGTATTGCACTTGTTTATTGCACTTAATAGAATATGTTTACATGCTGTAATGTTAAAAACAACAACATTACTTTCCTTACACTGTCTGTCTAACAGGAAATAAACTGGGACACATTTATAATGTTGACATTTAAAACCACGTAATGGTCTAAATATTGTATATTTGTGACATCACAAATGGACAGAATTCCTATATATAACTTAACTATAATATAACTTAATCACAATACCAATTCATTACTTACATATTTAACTTAATCATATTGACTATTTGTTATCTTTTCTTATATGCGCATTATTTATAATATACAATTACAAACCGTATAAGTTTATTAAATACATACAAGTGTTACAGATTACATCAGACATTCCCAACCTTTTTGGCTTATGACCCCTTGTAAAAAAAGTAGTAAGAACAGTAGTGATGATAATACCTCTGTACTTTTACTTGAATGCAGGACTTTCTTTGTTGTATTGGTATGTTCACTAAAGTAGGCTAACGGCTATTTCTTCCACCTCTGATGTTAGTTGTGCCCAAAGGGGCCGCTTCATTGACATAACTGATAGAAATCATGATAATTACTATTTGTCCGCCTGGTGCAGTTAACCACCGCACCTCTTGCTCAAAGTGACTCAGTATAAACAGACCACATAATAGCCTAATCTACTGTATAATAGCCTCTAAAATCTCCTGTATAAATAATCAGGTTAAACAATGTAAAATAATGTGTGTGAGAGTGCATGTCAGGTCAGTGAAGTTTGAAGTTAAACCGTCCCGTTTCAAAGGATTTGTTAAGAAATTAAGTTTGATTATGACACTGCCTTGCCTTTTGCCCTATTCTTTACTATATAACACACTAAATTATTGGACAATAGTCAATTTCCTCCAGACCCACCATACAGACTTCTACTCTGCACAGTAGCATGTTTTTTAGCTCAACTAGTACAACAGGGTTGTATTAACATACACAGTAAACAAAGGCTCGTGTTCGTCCACAGCAGCAAGAGGGGCCTCCCAAAAGGTCACAACATACAGTATAAACTTCATAATATTTCACTTTTTTACATGAAAAACACATTGACTCCACTCTTCATTATCCACTTCTTCCACTTAGTCAGGATTATTCCAATTGAAGTTAAGCTTATATTTGTAGTCTCCGCACAAGTTATTTCAAGGAAAGTTGTAATAAAATTAAATAAAAAAAGAGCAGAAATAAAAGGAAATTTAAAGAAAATAAAAGGAAATTGCAGCAACTACTTCATGTTGGTGGATATCTCCTCTGTATTTCCTGTTGGCTAAAGCACCAATACCGTCTCAGTAATGCACTTAAATAACCCCCACAGAACACGATGACACTGATCTGAGGTCACGCAATTACACACAGTCATCTTCTCTGGAAACTCTTTATATTCAGAGTCAGTTTAACCCCACCTGACAAACAAGTATGTGCGAGGACTGGAAGCAATAATGAGAAGTAAGTCTTGATTTTTCGCTGGCTTCGTTTCAGCTCTGATTTCATTAAACTCATCTGCAGGTTTTCCTTGAGTGGGATGACAGGTTCCTGCAACTGAAGCCACAGCATTAACAGAATAACATAGATAATAATGCAGTCGATTATCTGTGGAAATCTGTGGAAATAATGTCAAAGCCTGTGGTTGTACAGTTTATCACCATCTGTAAACCTGTGAATGAAAACTCTGCATGAAAAACTCAAGTTTATGAATGTGAAGAAGAGATTTGTAGTTGCAGAGAAAAACAATTGAGAATGTCAAAATAAAAGTTGTGCACAAATTACATCAAAGTCAGGTTACATGAAGAGCAACAGAACTGCTTTTGTGAACATCTAGCTACAGATTCAAAGTAGAAAACTGTATGAAAGGCAAAGTTCCCACACTGTATAACTAAAACTGTGATCATGCAAAACATAAAAGTTAAATGTAGAAGCAAAATCTACAAATGTGACGTAAGTTAATCATCTAAAACGTACAATTAAGAAATGTCATTTCTGAACACAACAATACTGCAGACACTACTATGTATAAATTTAAGGGAAATCAACCTGAATAAAACACAGCCACACCAAACATCATGTAGATTTTGATGGCGGAAATATTTAAACATTCTCTCTGAAGTATGAGGATGTTCGGTTCGTGTGTCATTTAAGTTGCATACACACATTGTCGTGTGGATTTTTGTTCTGCTTTCGGCTGTAGGGCCCGAAATTCGTACATGTGTGTGCATGTTCTGAAGTTACAGTTTGAGTAATTGTGTAAGGGGCCAGTTGCATAAAGATAGACCTAGTCTATGTCTTAATATAACTTTAAAGGGACTTGCTATAGACACTTAAATTTACCTGAATAATGTAAGGCAGTTAGATCAGAGATGCTCTGTCGCGCAATGTTTATTGTGGGTGAGATATTTCACAGAAGAGGAAAAAATGCTGTATGCAAGAGCAACAGTGACACCACATCAGGTAGATAATAGTACAACAATCCCCAAAAGTTATGGCTAAACAATTGAAATAGTTAGCAAAAAAGTTATGGTTAAACAGATGTTAGCTAAATGTTAGTTTAAAGGTCCCATAATATGCTTATTTCATGTTCATAGTTATTTATAGTATTATAAATAAAAGTATTTCTGTTTCTACTAGAACATGTTTACATGCTTTAATGTTAAAAAAAAACTTTATTTTCCCTACTGTCTGCTTGAATATGCCCGTATACAGCCTCTGTCTGAAACGCTCCGTTTTAGCACATTTCAATGAAATTACAACAGAATTGCGTTGCAAGGCAACAGCTTGGGCCCATGTTTACTTCCTTTCAGCTGATATCATTCACATACACTGCAACCAGGAAATAAACTGGGACACATTTAGACCGTTTACATTTAAAACTGTGAAATGGTCTAAATATTGTATATTTGTGACATCACAGAATTACAGAAATCCTGACGGCTTGTTTCAAAGGCACAGTTTTTGATTATGGGCTGTGTGTATTTCTCCATGGATTGAAAGTTTTGATACTTTCACGGTATTTATATAGCACTTAAACCTGCTTTATAATATAAAAGACATGAAAATCTCACTTTTTACAATATGGGACCTTTAAAGTAAATGTAATGGGTAAACAGTTGAAATAGTTAGCTTAAAATAATGGGTAAACAGCTAAAACAGTTAGCTAGAAGTAATGGTTAAAAGTAAAAGTAGTGGGTAAACAGTTGACATAGGTAACTGACCTTATAACAGATTGTTGCCATAGCAACAAAGCTCTCCCCTCAGGCTTAGCCAGGTGGTTAACTGTTCTACCTCAAATTTAGTCAGTCTTAATATTTATACAACAGACAGGATTTTAGTCTAGTCTATCTAGTCTAACGATCTAAGACCGGTAAGGCCAAGACTATAGTCTTAAACTAAGTTCGTGCATCTGGCCCATGTTTACCATGTATATAACCTGTAGCGATGACACATATTTTGACACGAATGCAAATACTTTCTACTGGACAACATTGTTTTTAAATGGCTTGGCGTTAAACAACTATTACTGTTTGTTGCCATAACAATCAATTGTCCACGTTAAAACGAGACTCTTGTGTCTGTTTCATGTTCAAACTGAGAAAGGGAGTTTTCTGCAGATCCTTCCTCCCATTCTGAGCTCACTAAATGAGACGCAGTGAAGAAACGGCCTCCACTTCATTTCAAGGAGAGACTTTGGATGAGTTCAACTCTTCAAATAAGCAAGTCTGGTCTCGCCCAGAGGTTGTCCCCAGAGCATTTTTCTCTGTTTGCCTCTGAGTGTTTGCAAACACCCTTAGGGAGAGACAACAAAGGCATAGTTAGTGAATGACTGACGAGTGAAGTCACGGATGAAACCATTACAAACATTTTCACAGTTTGTCCACATCAGTCACAAAAGACAGGCGTTTTTGTTGGGCAGCCGGCCTGTTTGTTGTCGCTTAATGATTATCCCTGCATGTGACTTTAAAAGAGGGCATGATTCGGTTTCCTGCTGGAAGGGGGAGCAGTTATGAAATGGGATCTTCAGAGTCATCGTTTTGAAATACTTTGCTGAGGGGGAGGCTGTTTGGGCCCGGTGAAATGCCTCTATTGTTTTGCCCACAGATCTCCAGAGTTTCTCAACTCTTGTCACTTGGAAAGAGGGCGTGTTGGAGAAGCCGGCCAAACTAATCCTGATTCCATCAGTCACGTCGATGACAGCTAAATTCAATATGAAAATCTAAACTGTGGGGAAGAAGACGAGGAGGAACCACAACAGCAGGGACGTTTAAATATTAACATGGTGCCTATAAAAAGTTAACAATTGATCAACAGAAAAAGCAAGTGGAAACAAATCTGTACAAAGTGATCTAAATTAAGAGATGAGTCAGTGCAGAAACCAAAGTGTTGGACAATTAGATTTTTTTCAGAGGATCACCAAAGTCGGTAGAATTCACCCTCTGGGTATCACAAATGTCTGCACCAAATTTCATTGCAATCCATTTAATAGTTGATGCTCACAGTGGCATCCTGAGGCCACGCTGCTAGAATGACTAAAAAGTCACGACATCTGGCCTTCACTTTGCCACAAGGCACGTGGGAGACCAAACACTACACATTATCATAATGCAACATCACCCAGCGTGATGCGGCATCATGCTGTGTGTGTGTGTGTGTGTGTGTGTGTGTGTGTGTGTGTGTGTGTGTGTGTGTGTGTGGAGGGCGGGGGTGGGGGGGGGGGGGGGGGGTTTTCTGCAACAGGCCTTGGAAAGTTTGTGAGGGCAGCAAAATACAGGGAAATACTGTAGGAAAACATGATGCCACTTGGGAGAAGTTTTATTTTCCAGCGAGACAATGAGCCCGAGCACAGCCGTAAAAAAAACAACAATGTTCTGTGGAGGTTGAGTCCAAATATCAACCCGATCTAGAATTTATGATTCCCATACAACCAAGAACAGAGCTGGAGCAGTTCTGCAAAGAAGAATGGGAGGAAAAATTGCAGCGTCCAGATGTGCAAAGCTGACTCAGACCAACACGCTCAGACGTATCCACACACACTCAAGGCTGTAACTGCTGCCAAAGGCTGGCATCTACTGAATACTGACCTGGAGGGGGTGAAAAAACTATTATTTTTATATTAGGGCTGTCAAAGTTACTTGTTACTTGCTTGTCACGAAAGAGGCTAAATAATGCTCCAAACTTGAGCTAAATTTTAGCGAGGAAAAAACTGGCATAGCCATATTCAAAGGGGTCCCTTGACCACTGACCTCCAGATATGTGAATGAAAATGGGTTCACTGGGTACCCACGAGTCTCCCCTTTACAGACATTCCCACTTTATGATAATCACATGCAGTTTTGGGGCAAGTCATAGTCAAGTCAGCACACTGACACACTGACAGCTGTTGTTGTCTGTTGGGCTGCAGTTTGCCATGTTATGATTTGAGCATATTTTTTATGCTAAATGCAGTACCTTTGAGGGATTCTGGACAATATTTATCATTGTTTTGTGTTGATAATTGATTTCCAATAATAAATATATACATATTTGCATAAAGCAGCATATTTGGCCACTCCCATGTTGATAAGAGTATTAAATATTTGACAAATCTCCCTTTAAAAGGTACATTTTGAACAGATAAAAATGTGATTAACTTGCGATTAATCACAATTAACTATTTTAATTGATTGACTGCCCTGGTTTATATTTGTTATTTCAAATAGATCACTTTGTGTCTGTTTTTTCTGTTGATCAGTGTCGAAAAAGCCACATTAAATCTACTTTGCTTCAATGTTGTGAGAAAACAAAACATGAAAACTTCCAAAAGGGAGGTGTGAACAGTTTTTAGAGTACAGTCACTGGCGGCAAAGTCACCCAACTGGCTGCTATCTAGCATCTTCAACTTGTCTTGTCAAGTTAGAGCTGCAATGAATCTCCACCAGGACTTGTAACATTCTTGCCAACAATCTCAGAACAGACCTGAAGCATCACATGTGGAATGTAAAGCCACTAAAAACAGATATATTTCTATCAACAATACATTTTTGGAGTGTGTTTTTGCTTGTGGTCTCTGTGGCTTGCGTATTTCCTTAACAGTTGTATCTGTTGTAGAGAGGTATCCCAAAAAAAAAAAAAGGAAAAAAAAAAATCTGAGAGGAAAATGGAGCAATATGGCTTCTGGGTGTGGCAAAGTAGGAGCTGAACATTTCACATGACTACAGTAAGAGAAGCTGAACGGACTACATTATTCCTCTGCAAACACTCTCAGAGGTGATTTTGGGGTTTTATTTCCAGTCAAACACACAGACACCTTTCATTATTCAGCAGGCTGTCAGAGGAAGATGGTCTGGGAGACACTCGCCAGTTTACAAAAATGGGGGATTCCTCTTCTCAGTGTTAAACGGAGTTGCTGAAAGAAAAGGAAGAGAAGCAGGGCAGGTCCCAGGCTGTGGTTTGAGGTTATCCTGAGTCATGAGTCAGGAACCTCCTCCTCTTCTCCCTCTGGAAAAACTGACAGGGCACGGCCACATGAAGACAACTCAGTCCTGCCAATCATTTTTTGCCAAAGACAGCTGCCGTGCAGAGGGGAAAAACAGTTTTTATGAGTCACATGTAAATAGCCATGTGTTTCTATGGCTCTAACTGGATATAGGGGCGGGATATTATCAAATTATACTAAATATGTATTTTGCTCTGACTTTATTCATATATCAAAAGGCTAAAAGGATATCCAATTTAAAAAGTAATTACAAAAGCCTGACTGTGATCTTATGATCTTCTCAATAGTTACATTGTGTTTGTTTGTGTGTGTTTGTGCATGTTTTCCAACCAATGATGTTACTCAGAGTCATGTGAAATGTCGCTGCAACCACACCCAGAATCCAGACCATCATTCCTTCTGCCGCCACAGGAACTCTTCCTACAAACTCAAAAACACACACAAACACTAACAATGCAGGTACAGTTGTGCGTTTTTATAGTCCCTCTGTGTTACATTGTGTTTTCATATTTTATGATTTAAATCCAACTGCTGCAAGTAGTGCCTCAGAAATATCTAAATGTAGAAAAATAAAAGCTTTTTTTAAAAGTACTAAGCTCTCTGCTGACACCGTGTGGCAGGAGGGCAGAACTGCAAAGAAAATAAAGTGCAAAAGAGTATATGAAAAGAAAATAGAAGTTTATTGAGAATTCTGAATCCTGCTCACCCTTCCACAGTAGCAGAAAGACGACGACAACACAGACAAACATTAGTTAAAATCTGGACACATAAATACCGTTTCTCTTGTATCATGAAATCCAAAAAACAATCTATTCCAGTCACACGAACGTAAAGAGGGGGGAGGGAGCGAAGAGAGGGCAGCTGAGTGTCTGCCCCACTGCTTCAGAAACAAAACAAAAAAAAAACAAGCGGCTGGTGGTCGGTCTGTCTCTAAACCTGAACATAAATAATGAGACTGTGCTGTGGAGAGACACCAGTGGGATCAGTGCAGTGGTGGAGTGAGCTGAAGGATTCAGATTGTCGAAATTCCTCTTTCTCCGGGTCTCCTCCTCGATCTTTACACGGACAGGTTGACATTTTGGGGAATATCCACTTTCGGGCGGAGTTAGATGAGAAGACAGACACCACCGTATCTGTACGTTAAATATAAATCTACAACCAGCAGCCGGTTAGTTTAACTTAGCAAAAAGACTGGAAACAGCTGGTCTGGTTCTGTCAAACGATATCAAAATACAACACCTCTAAAGCTCACTATCTCGTTTGTTTAATGTGTACATAAAGTGTAAAAACAATTTATATTTTGTCACAGGCCAGACTATCTCTTGGCAGGGACCAGTAACTTTCTAGAATCAATACAACTGCTAACTGGCACATAACTCCCCCTGGAAACCTTAAGTGCAAAATGTCATTTTTACGCATTTTGTTTTTGTACAAATTAAGAGTCAAGATCTAACTTGTTAATTAGTGAGCTTCAGATGTGCTGGTGGGTAGATTTTGTTATCTTTGGACAGGGCTAACCGGCCGCTAGCGGTAGCTTCACATTACCGCAGAGCAGTAACCGTCTTCTAATCTGCTCCTCGCCAGAAAGCAAATCTGCGTATTTCCCAAAAATGTCAAACTATTTCTTTAAGGAAGATGAATCTACGAGGGACAGGGGGGCGGGTGTGTGACAATACAAACGCAGCTAAGCCTGCTGCTGCAGGAGGGGACACGTCTCAGAAAAATGGAGCACAGGTTATAGTTTCACTTCGGTACCAATACAGACAGATGTTTGACACACGCACAGACAGCTGGAGAAATGACACAGGCGGATTACAATTGTCTGAACGATTCGGAAATTCATGTTAGTTTAAAGGAACAGTGTGTAACATTGAGGGGGATCTATTGGTAGAAATGGGATTTCATATTAATGAGTGTTTTCTTTAGTGTATAATCGTGTCTTCGTTATCTACATATGGAGTGGGCCGCCGTAGTTCTCCTACACACTTGGCACACGGAAGAAGTTTCAGTTGGTTGCGATCTGCAACCTCACCGCTAGATGCCGCCGGATCCTACACACTGCACATTTAAATCTACTTCTACTTTACCTCCTCTAACATTAGAAAGAAAAGAAACAAACTAATGTTGCTTGTGCCTCTTGAAAAACAAAAGCAATCTGGGTGTGTTCTCTGAATCTTAAGGCAAATTTAACAGAAAGCTTTGTGCAACATCACCACAAAACGTCAGACAAACCAGTAACCAAATTCTTTCAAACGAGTGATACAGGAAAAACACCCACCGTCCAAACTGTCTCTGCGAGTGCCAGCCTGAGTGTACATGCATTTTGGGGGGCTAATAGGGAAGAGGAGGCTTCCAATGATGGAGGGTTAACCACCACCCTTTACCAAACTTGTGCCAAATACAGAACAAACGCGGAGCCAGAGGTGAGAGCTGACTCGGCCGTTGCACTTTCTTCAGCTTTCCGTCTAACAGCCCTGGACGTAAAAACCTTTTCTACGGGGAGAAGTTCCCCCTGTAGTGTCACCCGGCGATTATGACAGCAGAGTGAACAGCAGCAGTAGCGTGAAGCCCCTGTATTGTTCAGCTTCCTCTTACCTCACCCTCCTGTTTTTGGCACTGATGAGTTTGGTAAGGTACGTGTATGGAATCCCAAGTGTGTGGATGCATGTATGTATTTTTGTGTGTATGAGTGTATGTGCGTGCGTTTTGTTTGTGATTAAGATCATGGCTGTGCGTTTTTTCGTCTCGCTCACACTCAAAAATCTTTACACTTTTTCATTTGCCCTAATCTAAACCAAAATAATACAGTCTTCAGGGTGGGGAGGGGGCACCTGGAAAGCTTTGTAAAATGCAGGTGACCTCTCCCCTTCTGATGATGATTCTTCTCTCTCTACGAATCTTCCTCCTCCTTCTCCTCCTCCTCCTCTGTCCAGGACGCTCTAGCGGATGGCCTTGACGGGGCTCTTGAAGCTGGAGGCGGCTTGCAGCTGCAGCTGGTAGGCCATGGGGTGGATCTTGAACCCGTACAGCCTGGAGAAAGAAGAAAGTAAAAAAAAAACGCGTATGAGCATTTCTTCAGGCCACAAACTTCAAATAAAATCGACAAGATGAAACACAAATATGCAGACTGAAATTGATGAGCGTGTGTCCACTGATCAGTGATGTATTTGCTTTTAGGGAGAGCAGTGATGCATGATCTTAAGCTCCCATCGTCGCACAATAGCCGTCACAAAAGTACCGTTTATAATTTCAGCTTGATTATCATAAACTATTATTATTTTATAATAAGGCTAATAAAGACCCTCAAAAGTTGTTCTTAGAACTATGATAAAGTTCCTCAAGTCCGAAAACGAAAAACTCAAGTCTAACACATTACAATAAGGCAATATAAAATAGAGAATGCCTCACATTCTGTCAATTTATACATATCTATATAGACATTTTTTACAAAAATCTCCATTACAGCAAAAATACTACACTTGACCAGGACCTAAACCTCCATCCTGCACCCTCCATCTTACCAGAGCCAATCCCTCACCTAGCAACCTTGGATCCAGACTACTAGCAAAGAGAAGCCAGTGAATTGGGAAGCAAAGTCACATGACAGAACTCGTAGATAGTTACATGGAATTTTCTTGAAACTCTATAGGACACAATAACCACCTCAAGATGCAGATCTGTTCAGCAGAAAACACAGGAAATTGAGGAATATATAGAGCAGTGAGGAGTATGGTCAGCAGGAAATGAGGTTCAACCCCTGATCTCAAAATGTGCGCCAAAGCCCATCACGTGTGTCTGACAACACATGGCCTGCAGCTGGACTAAGCTAACTCACAATGCTCTGTCTTTAAAAAATTCCATCTACCAAATGCACACAAAACCGGAATTACCATAAGCGCTAAACAAAAGTAGCATACCCAAAGGTTCCTCTAAACAAAGGCTCACTAGTCAACGAAGTCATCCCAAAACGTACAACACAGAGAGGAAACCAAGCTACAACAAAGGCCACACAAACCAAACAAATTGTATACAATAATATTACCTGTCAACACTAAACCAATTTAGTGCATTTAAGTGCCATATTACATTCTGGGTTTCAAATAAAACACATTCTTTGTTTTTGATTTCTTGGGACAGCCCTAGTGTCCACCTTCAGTTGCACTCGCAAAATCAATCTGCGCACCGTTGATAGCACTACTGCAAACCTCGCGCCCCGGTGTTGGGTGTAAACAGGAGGCGCAGGGATTAAACAAAGCATTGAAGCAAAGATTTTCCATCGATGAGTTTTAGTAATCGAGTTACTCTAGGAATCATTTCAGCCACATGATCACAGTATTTGGTCCCAATTAGTATTGTGATATAATGGTGTTATTGGTGGACTCTTCCCTAACGATGTGTAGTTGGACCTGCCATACTAACCTCGGGACAAACTGGTTGGCGGGCCTCTTGGGCCGGTACTCAGGGTGAACCATGAAGAGCATGTGGGGGAAGCCAGTGCCAAAGTAGGCTCCATCTGTGTGGTGGTGCCTGGAGGACTTGGGTGTGTAGACGTCCATACATTTAGGACAGTACAGCTTCACCATGGCCTCTCCTGGGATGTCTGACAGACCTGTGGAGGAAGAAGAGGAGGGACAGAGGGAGGAAGAAACTGGTTTAGATAATCTAATATATCTAAGATAGAGACAGCACTGGAACACTGCTAGCTGAGTACAAATACTTCCTAGTTCCTTCCCGGTATTTTCATGATTCAGCAATTTTATCATCACATCCATGTAAATTTAGATTTGAATATAAACAAATGTTATGATTTGAATTGCAATGTGAGGTTGGTCATAGACAGATTCCCAGGTCTTTTTACTCACCGATAGGAAGCATAGGCTGATTCTCACAATAGACCCGGGGGCAATAGCCAAAATCTCCCTGTTGATACTTCTCCAACTGCAAGGTATAAAACAGGATATTATAATATACTATAAATAATAACAGGTGGCAAACAATTGTCATTTAAAC